>NW_019944115.1:0-16233 GCF_002910315.2 Salvelinus sp. IW2-2015
AGCGTACAGAGAGGTATGGGTTAGGGGTAGAGACTGCGTGGTAATTACTGGTAGAAGGGGCATGGCGTTTTAGCGTAGAGACTAGTAACTCAACCGGTAGTGAAAGGGTATGGGTTTAAGGGATAGAGACTAGGATAACTCACTGTTATGACAGGAGCGTATGGGTTAAGGATAGAGACTAAAACTCACTGGTAGAGAGGGTATGGGTTAAGGATAGAGACTAGAAAAACTCACTGGTAGAAGGGTATGGGTTAGTAGGGTAGGCAACTAGGTAACTCACTGGTAGAAGAGAGTATGGGTTAGGGGTAGAGGCAGGTAACTCACTGTAGAAGAGATATGGGTTAGGGGTAGAGGTCTAGTAACTCACTGGTAAAGTATGGGTTAGGGTAGAGACTAGGTAACTCACTGGTAGAAGAGATATGGGGTTAGGGTAGAGACTAGGTAACTCACTGGTGAAGAGGTATGGGTTAGGGGTAGAAGACTAGGTAACTCACTGTAGAAGAGAGTATGGGAAGGGAGGTAGAGAGACTAGGGTAACTCACTGGTAAGAGGTATGGGTTAAGGGGGTAGAACTAGGTAACTCACTTGTAGAAGGGGTATGGGTATAGGGGGTAGAGACTAGGTAACTCACTGGTAGAAGGGTATGGTTTAGGGGTAGAGACTAGGTAACTCATGGTAAAGGGGTATGGTTAGGGGTAGAGACTAGTAACTCACTGGTAGAAGAATGAGTAGATAGTGGTAAGGATAGGTACACTCACTGGTAGAAGAGGTATGGGTTAGGTAGAGACTAGATAACTCACTGGGTAGAGAAGATATGGGTTAGGGGTAGAGGACTAGGTAACTTCACTGTAGAAGAGTGATGGTTAGGAAGGTAGTAGAGCGATGAGCTATGGTAGGTGAACGCTCACTGTTAGAAGGTATGGTTAGGGGTAGAGACTAGGTAACTCACTGTAAGACAGGGTATGGTTACAGGGATAGAGACAGGTAAGTCACTGGTAGAAGGATATGGGTTAGGAGACAGAGACTAGGGTAACTCACCACTGGTAGAAGGGTATGCGGGTTTAGGTAAGAGCTAGGGTAACCCTCACCTTGAGAAACGAGATATGGGTAGGGCCCCATGCTTCTGATCCTAGTCATGACCGAACCCAATATCCCTTAGTGTCTCTACTGCGATACGCGCGGCCCGTGATGTTCTCGCATATAGAACGACCCAAAACGGAGCCTTAGGTCAGCCACTGGCCGTAGCCGGTTGATAGGGAACAGGTAGAACCAGGATAACTCACTGGTTAAAAGATATGGTAAGGTAGAGACTAGGTAACTCCACTGGTAGAAGCGGTATGGTTTAGGGGTAGAGACTAGGGTAACCACTTCGGTAGAAGGGGTATGGGTTAAGGGATATAGGACTAGGAATCTCATGGATAGAAGAGGTATGGATGAGGGCGGTAGAGGACTTACGGTAACTCACTGGTAGAAGGGGGTACTGGTAAGGGTAGGGGACTAGGTAACTCACTGGTAGAGAGGTAGGATTAGACGGTAGTAGACTAGTAACTCCACTCGTAGAAGGCGCTACTGGGTTAAGGGATAAGACTAGGTAACTCACTGGTAGAAGAGATATGGGGTAAGGACAGAGACTATATGGGAACTCACTGGTAGAGGGTATGGGTTAGGGGAGAGCTATTAACTCACTGGTAACAGGGGTATGGGTGAGGGGGTAGTTGTGCTATCGTAACTCACTCGATACAATGGGGTATTGGGGTTACGGGTAGACACTCACGGTAACTCCACTGGTAGAAGACGGTATCTGGAGTTAAGTATTAGAGGCTATGGATCAACTCCAGAAGAAAGGGTATGGTTAGGGGTAGAGACTAGTAACTCCACTGGTAGAGGGTATGGTTAAGGACAGAGACTATAACTCACTGGAGAGGTAGCGTAAGGCAAGAGACTAGTAACTCACTGTAGAAGGTATGTTAGGGTAGAGACTAGGTAAACTCACTGGTAGAATGAGATATGGGTTAGGGGCTAGAGACTAGGTAACTCACATATGTAGAAGGTATGAGCAAAGCGGCTGCATGGTGTTGACAGGCACTAGTCCGTGTTGTCCGGTGGAGAGAAGGGTGCCCTCCCAGTGACTGTCCTGCCCYGTGTCTCTAACCATCAGCAAGTCATTACGTCTGAAACACAGCTCCTCCTCCTCATCACTGTGCTCGCCACTGCTCACCAGCGCCTTGGCAAAGAACGACCCTGGAGGAGAGAGAGATAAATACTGTTGAATGACTCGCAGAGAACAACAGACACACACAAACACACGCTCACCCCGGGGGATGCAGGTTTCTGTAAAGAATGAACATTTGACTGAACTGAGGCTCTGTCCTCCTTCACAGAATCCATAAAAAAATCAATTCTCAACACTTCTTCCTTTCACTGGCTATTGATTCCTCTCAGGCGTTAGGGAGGAGAGTACTTCCTTGTTAAACATTATGCCCACTCAGACAATGTAAATGCATGGTAGTACAATAGCTCTCTAAATTAAATGAAGTTAAACATCCATCTTTGTTTTGCTGTTTTAATTTATCTCTGGACATTTTAGAACATGTAATCAGTTTAGGTTTAGTTGCATTTCATTTCTAGGTATCTAGAACAACATGTTTTGAAATGGAACAACTTTTTTGCTTCTGTTCTGCTCTGAGGAGAGTGTGATATAAACTGCTGTTGATGATGAGGGTCAAGAAAGTAGAGAATACAAGCTGTCCATAAGGAGTTCATAGAAGTCTTCATAACTTGTCCATTAGTCGTTTGTAAACTGTTCATAAGATGTCTATAAAGAGTTCATAAGGTGTTCATAAGGTRWTCATAAAGAGTTCATAAGGTGTTCATAAGGTGTTCATAAAGAGTTCATAAAGTGTTCATAAGGTGTTCATAAAGAGTTCATAAGGTGTTCATAAGGTGTTCATAAGGTGTTCATAAAGAGWTCATAAAGTGTTMATAAGGTGTTCATAAAGAGTTCATAAGGTGTTCGTAAGGTGTTCATAAAGAGTTCATAAGGTGTTCGTTCACCCTCCTGCAGCAGCAGTCCCAGGTAGAGTGTGGCTAGGTGTTCCTCGTCTACAGTCACAGTGATCTCCAGGTCCCTCAGCAGCTCAGCGTCCAGCCAGAACGACTGGTCACACAGAAAATTCTCCAGACACCGCGCCACATAGCCTGGACATACAACAAAGTAAGAGTTGTCTATCATTTGATGTATGGGTTGGTTCTTCGCACGCTGATGGTTTAGGTTAGGATTGGGTGAGGGACGCAGGAGTCTGGTTCTGCGCCTATTCTGCAAGCATCTAACCAGACTGGACGTAATAATCAGCCATCAGACAGTGTTAATGAAGAGTTATAATCAGGGCAGCGTCACTATATAACAGCAACCCTAGCAGCACAGGTATAGGATAGACTAGATAGTAGCCAGCACACCTAGAAGAATTAACAATCAGAGTACAAGGTAGACTAGGATAGGTACAGCACACCTAGAGCCAGGTAGTAGAACTAAGGATAAGTACAGCAACACCTAGAGCATATCAGTGACTATATAGTAAAACAGATCACGAGCAACAGGTAGGTAGAGCTATAATGTACGACACACTAGAGCAGACAGGTAGTGTAATAAGATATGGAAGGTAGGTAGCTAGATGCAGACACACCTAGAGCCGTAGGTAGGACTAGTATAGTACAGCAACCTAGACGCCAGGTAGGAGGTGAAGTACCTAGAGATAGTAGACCTAGATGACACACACTAGAGCAGGTAAGAAGCTAGAGCAAATAGGAATATAAGTAAACAGCACCCTAGAGCAAGATAGACTATGGATAGTACAGCACACCTAGAGCCAGGTCGGTAGATATGAATCCGCACTACAGGTAGCTTGATACACAACCAGCAGTGTAGCTCCCATCTCCACAGTATATGAGGTGATGACAACAGCTGTCCTTCTCAGCGTGGACAGAACAGAGGCAGACAGGTCTGTAGGGAGGGCAAGAAGAACGAAGACATGATGAAGAAACAGCGGGATGCAGAGGTCACTTATATACTATACGACCCATAGATATACATCAGGGAGAAACAACTTTTGCAGGACAACGCTTGGACTGACATAGGTCATAGGCAGAGGTCATGCTGTTTTGGTATGCCTGACTGAATGTTATGACTTGATGACCTGACTAACACTTGACCACGCATAGGATGACGTCTGATATATAGACCTATACAGACACCCTGAGTCTTGGTACGGGAGCGCCTCCATGTATATTCAGAGTCAGGTATTAACCTGAGCCGCAAACGCGGCTGAACACCAGACCACGTCTACACAAAAAGCAGTACATCAAGCAACACACTTCAAGCGTGCAGATTATAATCGAGGTATCCTCAACGTGGGAGGATTACTGATATGTCAATACGTCAAGAGATCTCAATGGCAGAGTCTCGTTTCCCTAGGAGTCGACTTCCACATTCGTTAGTCATGGCTGCAGGCACCTAGTATTGTAAGGTCAGCTCAAGATGACGAAACGTGTACTGATAGATCATGCTTTATCAGTTTGATAGGGTTTAGTAAACATCTGTAACGTCATCCCATAAACGGTGCCTTAGATATTACAATAAGAACAACTGTCAGTCGAGTCAGGTGGGAGGATGACTGATACGTCATATTGTATGTAAATCAATGCGAGGTAAAGTTTGGAGTAACCTTTTCGAATGTGTTATATCATGGTCAGTGAGTGTATTGTAGAGTCATGCTCACGTGAGTGTATTATAGGTATGCTCAGTGAGTGTATGAGTTGTAGTGAGTCGTATAGTCATGCTGCAGTGAGTGTATTATAGAGTCATGCTCAGTGAGTGTATTATTGAGTCATGCTCAGTGAGTGTATTGTAGAGTCATGCTCAGTGAGTGTATTATAGAGTCATGCTCAGTGAGTGTATTATAGAGATCATGCTCAGTGAGTGGATTATAGGTCATGCTCAGTGAGTGTATTATAGAGTCATGCTCAGTGAGTGTATTATTAGAGTTCATGCTCAGTGAGTGTATCTATAGTAGTATGCTCAGTGAGTGGTTATAGAGTCATGCTCAGTGAGTGTGTTATAGAGTCATGCTCAGAGAGTGTATTTATAGAGTCATGCTCGTGAGTGTTATAAGTCATGCTCAGTGAGTGTATTATAGAGTCATGCTCATGTGTTATGAGTCTCAGTGAGTGTATTAAGAGTCATGCTCAGTGAGTGTATTATAGAGTCCTGTCAGTTAGTGTATTATAGAGTCATGCTCAGTGAGTGTATTATAGAGTCATGCTCAGTGAGTGTATTATAGAGTCATGCTCGTGAGTGTGTTATAGAGTCATGCTCAGTGAGTGTGTTATGAGTCATCTCAGTGAGTGTATTATAGTCATGCTCAGTGAGTGTATTATTAGTCATGCTCAGTGAGCTGTATTATAGAGTCATGCTCAGTGGTGTATTATAGAGTCATGCTCAGTGAGTGTATTGTAGAGTCATGCTCAGTGAGTGTATTATAGTCATGCTCATGAGTGTATTATGATAGTCATGCTCAGTGATGTATTATAGAGTCATGCTCAGTGAGTTTATTATAGAGCATGCCAGTGAGTGTTTATAGAGTCATGCTCAGTGAGCTATGTCTGCTAGTGAGTGTATTATAGAGTCATGCTCAGTGAGTGTATTATGATCATGCTCAGTGAGTGTATTATAGAGTCATGCTCAGTGAGTGTGTTTATAGAGTCATGCTCAGTGAGTGTATTAATGAGTATGCTCAGTGAGTGTATGTAGAGTCATGCTCAGTGAGTGTTTGTAGAGTCATGCTCAGTGAGTGTATTATAGAGTCATGCTTCATGAGTGTGTTATTAGAGTCATGCTCAGTGAGTGTATTATGTCATGCTCAGTGAGTGTATTATAGTCATTCAGTGAGTGTATTGATAGAGTATGCTCAAGTGAGTGTATTGATAGAGTCATGCTCAGTGAGTGTATTATAGAGTCATGCTCAGTGAGTGTATTGTAAGAGTCATGCTCAGTGAGTGTATTATAGAGTCATGCTCAGTGAGTGTATTATAGTCATGCTCAGTGAGTGTATTGTAGAGTCATGCTCAGTGAGTGTATTATAGAGTCATGCTCAGTGAGTGTATTTTAGAGTCATGCTCAGTGAGTGTATTATAGAGTCATGCTCAGTGAGTGTATTTAGAGTCAGCTCAGTGAGTGTATTATAGAGTCATGCTCAGTGAGTGTATAAGAGTCATGCTCAGTGAGTGTATTATAGTTGCTCAGTGATGTATTATAGTCATCTCAGTGAGTGTATTATAGAGTCATGCTCAGTGAGTTGTATTGTAAGAGTCATGCTCAGTGAGTGTATTATAGAGTCATGCTCAGTGAGTGTATGTAGAGTCATGCTCAGTGAGTGTATTATAGAGTCATAGCTCAGTGAGTGTATTATAGAGCTATGCTCAGTGAGTGTATGTAGAGTCATGCTCAGTGAGTGTATTATAGAGTCATGCTCAGTGAGTGTTTAGAGTCATGCTCAGTGAGTGTATTATAGGTCATGCTCAGTGAGTGTATTTAGAGTCATGCTCAGTGGTGATTAGGGTCATGCTCAGTGAGTGTATTGTAGAGTCATGCTCAGTGAAGTGTATTTAGAGTCTATGCTCAGTGAGTGTATTATAGAGTCATCGCTCAGTGAGTGTGTTATAGAGTCTATGCTCAGTGAGTGTGTTAGAGAGTCATGCTCGAGTGAGTGTATTATAGAGTCATGCTCAGTGAGTGGTATATAGAGTCATGCTCAGTGAGTGTATATAGAGTCTGCTCAGGTGATGATTATAGAGTCATGCTCAGTGAGTGTATTGTAGAGTCATGCTCAGTGGTGTATTGTAGTCATGCTCAGTGAGTGTATTATAGAGTCATGCTCAGTGAGTGTGTTATAAGAGTCATGCTCAGTGAAGTTTATTGTAGAGTCATGCTCAGTGAGTGTGGTTATAGAGTCATGTCAGTGAGTTTTATTGTAGAGTCATGCTCAGTGAGTGTGTTATAGAGTCATGCTCAGTGTGTATGTTGTAGTCATGCCGTGAGGTATTATTGTCATGCTCAGTGAGTGTGTATATAGAGTCATGCTCAGTGAGTGTTGTTATAGAGTCACGCTCAGTGAGTGTATTATAGATCATGCTCAGTGAGTGTATTATAGAGTCATGCTCAGGAGTGATGTGTATTATAGAGTCATGCTCAGTGAGTGTATATAGAGTCATGCTCAGTGAGTGTATTGTAGAGTCATGCTCAGTGAGTTATTGTAAGTCATGCTCAGTGAGTGTATTATAGAGTCATGCTCAGTGAGTGTGTTATAGTCATGCTCAGTGAGTGTCGTTATAGAGTCATGCTCAGTGAGTGTATTATAGAGTCCATGCTCAGTAGTGTGTTTATGTCATGCTCAGTGAGTGTATTATAGAGTCATGCTCAGTGAGTTTATTATAGAGCCATGCTCAGTGAGTGTGTTATAGAGTCATGCTCAGTGAGTGTATTATAGAGTCATGCTCAGTGAGTGTGTTATAGTCATGCTCAGTGAGTTTATTATAGAGTCATGCTCAGTGAGTTGTATTATAGAGTCATGCTCAGTGAGTGTATTAAGTCATGCTCAGTGAGTGTATTGTAGAGTCATGCTCAGTGAGTGTGTTATAGTCATGCTCAGTGAGTGTGTTATAGAGTCATGCTCAGTGAGTGTGTTATAGAGTCATGCTCAGTGAGTGTATTATAGAGTCATGCTCAGTGAGTTTATTGTAAGATCATGCTCAGTGAGTGTGTTATAGAGTCATGCTCAGTGAGTGTGTTATAGATGTCATGCTCAGTGAGTTTATTATAGAGTCATGCTCAGTGAGTGTAATATAGAGTCCTGCTCAGTGAGTTTATTATAGAGCCATGCTCAGTGGAGTGTGTTATAGAGTCATGCTCAGTGAGTGTGTTATAGTCATGCTCAGTGAGTGTGTTATAGAGTCATGCTCAGTGAGTGTATTATAGAGTCTTGCTCAGTAGTGTACTATAGAGTCATGCTCAGTGAGTGTATTATAAGAGTCATGCCAGTGAGTGTTTATAGAGTCAGCTCAGTGAGTGTATTATGTGTATCACAGCCTGGTGACTCTTAGTGGAGTTTTAAAGGGAACACCTTTAACATTAGGTCCATTTGGGGGAGAGCTACACGGGAACCTGCTGGAGGAAAGACACAGAGAACCGTAGAGTAGCTAAGTAGCTGTGTCTACTGTAACGTTAGCATGAAGTCCGTTTTCTTACAGGATGTTGACGTACTTTACATACAGACAACATGAACGATACAGTGATTATATAGTCGACTGTGTAGAATACCGACAGGGTACAAYAGAGATGTGATGACAGTATCACACCACACAACCATGACCAGCAGCTGTTAACACCGCAACGTTAGCAGTTAGCACATCCACGGCAGGAAYAGAGAGAGAGACACCCTGGCTGGCCYAAATAGCACCGTGTGGGTCAAAAGTGCACCTCTAGGTATTAGGGTACCAATTGGAGCACATCCGTACAGAGTATCTGTGAGCAGAACAGTACCTGAGGAGAATCTCTCTCCCACGGACAGTGACACGGTGCTTCCTCTGGTGAACGCCTCCTTCCTCTTCCAGTAACTGTCCGGCTCCGCCTCCCCGCTCCCAGACTCCACCCCTAGCCCCTCCACCCCCTCCACCACTGGAGAAGACAGGAAACAGAGGTCAGGTCAGGTCAGAGGAACCCTCAGGAAGGAACGGGTGAGACAGCTGTTTCGGGGGGTTGATTTTAAAATAGACTTTTGTGTCAGCTACATGTGCTCTGTAAGCAAGTGCAAGATCGTGGAGCAACGTTGTTTTGTGACAACTGTGAAGAGGGAATGGAGACCACGATGCTTCATCGTATATCCTTCTGGAACGCAAACCAGTCAAGGTAACCAGACAAAGTGAAGGAATTGGAGGTTTGTCTCTGTTACTGTATGAGGAAACATTCACACTAACAGTTACATAACTGCTGGTGTACGGTATATTCTGTGGTCCAGCTGATGAGGATTTCAACAGTGATTAGTCTGTTTCCTCCAGAACATCAACAGAACATAAAGAGTCTATCAAAGCCCACCCATCTATTAACGTACTGCCTCTCCCAGATGGTCTATTATAATATAACGACCTGCTTAAGCTGTCCTGACCGCTGGAGGCTTCCCCCGTGTTGTGTGACACACACACACACACACACACACACACACACACACACACACACACACACACACACACACACACACACACACACACACACACACACACACACACACACACACACACACACACACACACACACACACACACACACACACACACACACACACACACACACACACACACACACACACACACACACACACACACACACACACACACACACACACACACACACACACACACACACACACACACACACACACACACACACACACACACACACACACACAGAAACACAGAAAAACAATCAAAAAGGCTTCATGAGTAGCTAGGTTGGCTTCCCCATGCTGTTGTCACATTGTACAGAGAGGATGGATGTGCTCAACACTTCCTCAACCTGGGACTGTTGAGACTATTGTGTAATACAATGTTTCATTGTTTGCTACAGTACACTTCCAGAAGCATTCAAACTCAACATTTGTCTGGGCAATATAACTCACGCAGGACTTAATTGGGATCGGGATAAAACATCAGCTGGATGTTTTATGTCATCRAACGCTTTAAGGCTTTTACTGTAGTTACCTGGAATCATAACATCATTTCCTGGGAAGTGCTCATTGGTTCCCGCCAGCGTATACGGGGGTTCTCTCCATAGTGCATCCAGCTCAGCATGGGAGATGTCTGGGAGGGGGGGAAGGAGATAAGTGTTACACACATCAGTATAGGGTCGCGTTCCCCTGATCAGACGTTGCATGCATCAACCAATGGTTGCGTGCCATGTCATCAACTTTGCCGCCGGGCACCAGATTGTTATAACATATGAAGTGGTTAGCTAATGAATAAAATGTCTRTCCAGGCATGTGTAAGATCTGACATGCGACAGCAATGCCTGGGCAGAAGAACGTGCCCAATGTCTRGGAATGGGGAAGGAAATTAGTAAATATCTGGGAGGGAGGAATGATATTAGTGGGACACACCCATCAGTAAATGTCGGGGAAGGAGATTAGCGTGACACAAAGTAGTAAACAACATCAAGGGGTGCATGTCAATGGTCTAAAGTGGATTCCTCCTTAAATCTCCATCAATACTCTGATGAGGGGAAGGACACAAGGAAGGACACATTTACTGAAAGAAGATTGTGTTGAAAAGTTGTTGGATCACAAACAGATCACATCTGGGACCAATCAGCAAGCAGTGAACAGACATCCGTCGTCTTTACCAGGAAAGCAGATAGCCATCAGATATCGTAAAACAGGGTTTCTTAATAATGGCCCTGGGGACCACAAGGGGTGCAAATGTTTGTTTTTGCCCGAGGACTATGTCCTCACCAGCCACCCTGATCTCAGGACAGCTACTAGCACTATGTCCTCACCAGCCACCCTGATCTCAAGACAGCTACTAGCACTATGTTCTCACCAGCCACCCTGATCTCAAGACAGCTACTAGCACTATGTCCTCACCAGCCACCCTGATCTCAGGACAGTTACTAGCACTACATACCTGGTTCAAATAATCGAAGCTTGATGATGAGTTGATTATTAGATTTAGATGTGTAATGCTCGGGCAAAAACACACATTTCACCCCCTGGGGTCCAGGGCCCGGGAGTGGAAAGCGCTGTGGTAAGGGTCGACAGTGTTTGCACTGACATCATCAGCCAACAACCCCACACAACACTGAGYGTTACCCATGAGACAACAGCTCAGTAAGACGAGAGAACATTCAGACCAGAACACACTCAGACAAGAACAAGCATGCCCTCTAAATACAACAAAACAACGATAAGCCTTTGTGTATTGTATACAACACTGGAATGGTAAGCCACGGCTGACGGTCAATGTCAAAATTGTCTTCATGTTTTATGAACCTGTCATAATAGTGGTAATATTACCGAACATAGCAGAGAGACTCTCTACACAGGACAAAGCATAAAGACAATACACACTGATTGACTGATCTGTTAACCTGCACTGAGACACAGAACACAACAAGCTGCACAGTTTAGTAACAATGTGACAGGCAGTACTGCCACTACAGTACACACAACAAGCACAATCAGACACCACCTAACACAAAGTCACACTGACACACCATGCCCTGTACTATACTATACCTTCATGGGATAGCCTGTTACCCATGTCATATAGATATACCTACAGCAGCAGTATCTGTCTGAACGAGAGACGTTCACTGCTCTCTGTCTTCTCATGGTCAGTAACCCTAGCCTCAGCTACAGGCTGTGGGTACAGACGGCAGGGTGAAGTGGAACCAACCTGGGAAGAGAGGGCAGCGTTTGAGGAGCGGAGAGCAGCAGGAGGACGAGGAGGCAAAGGAGGGCAACAGCACCACGCATGTGTACCAGCAGCTTACAGCTCCAGAAATCAATGTGCCAGCCAAACGCTCTCCAGCTATAAGCATTCAGACTGACTGTCTGGGGGTCTGGCGGTCTGGCGGTCTGGCAGTCTGGCGTCTGGCAGTCTGCCGGTCCCTGGCGTGTGAGGCAGTCTGCTCTGTCTAATTTTTCTCGAGGCAGCACTCACTTTCACTCTCTCTCTTGTTCTGAGCTATCTCTCTCTCTCCAGTGTAGGGATGTCTGCTCTGTCGCTCTCTGTAGGAGCTTATTCCTGTCACTCTATCACCCCTTCTATTCTCTATTACAATTCTCGCTCTCTCATTCTCTCTCCCCTTCTTCTCGTGGAAATTCATCTCTCCCGTCCGCCCCCCCTCCCACCACCAACACTATCCTCTCTCTCTCTCTTAGCTGCTGCCCAGTCTATGACACACAAAGCACTCTCTCTTCTGATGGCATGCGTGTTGTGGGCTGGTCAGTGAGAGAGAGTGTGTGTGTGGTCACTGAGTCGTGTTGTGTTGTGTTTGGTGTGTATGTGCACTGAGTGTGTGTGTTGTGTGTGCGTGTGTTTGTGTGTTGTCACTGAGTGTTGTTGTGTGATTTGTGTGCATGGTCACGGAGTCGGTGTGTGTGTGTGTGTGTGGGTGTGTGTGTGTGTTGTGTTGTTTGTGTGTATGGTCACTGAGTGTGTGTGTGTGTGTGTATTGTTGTATGGTCTCTCAGTTTGTGTGTATGGTCAACTGTAGTTGTGTGTGTGTGTGTGTTTGTGTGGTATGGTCACTGAGTGTGTGGGTGTTTGTGTGTATGGTCACTGAGTGTGGTGTGTTTGTGTGTATGGTCACTGGAGTGTGTGTGTGTCTTGTATGGCCACTGAGTGTGTGTGTGTTTGTGTGTATGGTCACTGAGTGTGTGTGTGTGTGTGTGTGTTTGTGTGTATGGTCACTGAGTGTGTGTGTGTTTGTATGGCCACTGAGTGTGTGTGTGTTCGATAATTTGTGTATGGTCACTGAGGTGTGTGTGTTTGGTGTGTTTTGTGTGTATGGTCACTGAGTGTGTGTATGTCATGTTGTGTGTGTGTTATGGTCAACTGATGTGTGTGTGTTTGTGTGTATGGTCACTGAGTGTGTTTGGTTTGTCGTGTAATGGTCACCTGAGTGCTGTGTGTTTGCGTCGTGACTCCTTACTGTAAGTCTCTCTGGATACGAGCGTCTGCTAAATGACTAGAATGTAAGTATTGAAACTTCACTGTTGCAGCAGTACTGAATCAAGAGTTGTGCAACACCTGTGCCAGAAACAGGAAGCATTGTCAACAGTTTTGAAAAACATTTTTATGGTTTTGATGAATGCAGAATTAGATCCCTTCTTCTGGATTTTGCAAATGCTGTAATGAGATTCCCTCCTCGTTTATTGTTTATGCCCTGTTCTTATTGTTTAATTCCCTCTCTTATGTGTTATTCCCTGTCTTATTGTTTTCTCCTGCCTCGTATTGGTATTCCCTCTCTTATGTTTATTGTATTCTCCTCCCTCTTATTGTTATGCCCTTTCAATTGTTCATTCCTCCTCTTATTGTTTATTTTCCCTGCTCTTATTGTTTATTCCCTCTTTCCCCGCCTTTATTGTTTATTGCCCTGTTCTTATTGTTATAATTCCCTCCTCTTATTGTTTAATTCCCTCCTCTTATTGTTTATCCTGCTCTCATTGTTAGGTTTTTAATCCACATTTTTTTTATTCCCCTGTTCTAACTTCGTCTATTTTACCTCTCTTTATTGTTTATTCCCTGTTCTATTGTTTTATTCCCTGCTCTTATTGTTTATTCCACTATGCTCTTATTAAGCTAAAAAAAGCAGACCCTCATTTGCATAAAACGAATTCAAACTATATCTAGCATAAAGAAAACTGATCAATGAATGCTTGTGTCAGGGTTGTGTGCAGCGAAGTAGCAGAGTCAAATGCAGACACAGGTGTTTGAGCGAAACATAAAAACGTTTACTCAAAATCACAGCAAAAATCCACAAAGGGGAAAAAACCAGAAATAACAACAACCACTAACGTAACAAACAATCACGGACAAACAGAAATGAAAGCGAGAGGGTTAAATAGGGAACATGATGGGGAATTGAAAACAGGTGTGGTATAATAACCGACAAAACGAAACTGAAAAGTGGATCGATGGCGACTAGAAAGCCCGGTGAACGTCGACCGTCCGAACACCACCGAACAAAGGAGAAGGGCCGCCACTTCGCGCGAGAAGTCGTGACAGCTTGCCTCTGGACAATTACCATAGCAGCCGTTATGAAATGCTAACACAAAACAGTGGTGGGAAAAAGTACCCAATTGTCATCTTGTGTAAAAGTAAAGATACCTTAATAGAAAAAGACTCAAGTAAAAGTGAAAGTCACCCAGTGCAATCACTACCTTGAGTAAAAGTCTAAAAGTATAAAGGTTTTAAATATAAAGTATAATATTAAGTATAAAAGGTATAAAAAGGTTAATTAATCCTAAAATATACTTAAGTATCAAAAGTAAAAGTATAAAATTTCAAAATTCCTTATATTAAGCAAGCGGACGGCACCATGTTCTTGTTTTATTATTACGGATATCCAGGGTCACATCCAACCCTCAGAACGTTATTTACAACAAGATGCATTTGTGTTGAGTGAGTCCGCCAGGCCAGAGGCAGTAGGGGTGACCACGTTAATTTTACAATTTTCTTGTTCTGCTAAGCATTCAAAATGTATTGACTACTTTGGGTTGTCAGGGAAAGCGTATGGAGTAAAAAGCACAATTTTCTTTAGGAATGTAGTGAAGTAAAAGTAAAAGTWGTCAAAAATATATATAGTAATGTAAAGTACAGATACCCCAAAAACAACTCAAGTAGTACTTTAATTAAAGTACTTTACACCACCGCACAAAACACATGTTCTTGTTAAGTGAATTCCTTTTCTGTTTTCTTCTTCGATGTGATAACATTTGGTATTTCACATTTTAATTGMCGCACACTTTCTTGGATTGTTTTGGAGAGTCTCACCTGAGTGTTTGGTCGGCTCTCACCTGTCTGAGTTCATGAAGGACCAAAATAGAGGGGAGGCGCCCGCAAACGCTCCTGTTTTTACACTTGACCATAGACTGATCCATAGGGCACTCAGCCACGAATGCCCAGTACGGCAGCACAATTTTTAAAGTTCACTTTTGGTATTTAATCTAAACATTTGTCTTCGGAAAAATGGGATTCACAAGTTCTGCACGTGGASATATGGTTGAGTGGGTAACATTCCAAACTAATTTGCTATCTTAATGTCCCACAAGTCAGGGTTTCAAATTCCCGCTTGTCCCACTTTCACTCCTTCTCTGTGTCCTCATGTTTCTAATCCGAGGAAATAAAGCATTGAAGATATAAAGGTTGAATTACACACAAAAAAAGCTGGAATTCCTATTCAGACTTGAGATCAGTTGACTTAACATGGACTTATGTCAAAGAATGCCCATATTGTATTGATTCAAGTCCATGTTCAGTCTGTATATGTCAAGGCTGAATAGGGCCCCATGTGCTCAGTGTAACAAGGGTGATTCAACGCAACGTTTAAAACTGAAGACTGAAGACTGAAGACTGGCTGAGTGGACAGTGTTTTGACAAGCAGGAGACCCAGGTACAAATCCATGTTGTCACACACACAACAGCTTTATGCTGTACGTGTTGTCTCTGCTATAAACTCTGCTATAAATTTGACATGTTGCGTCTGCTACAAATTGGACATGTTGTCTCTGTTATAAATTGGACATGTTATCTGTGCGATAAGTTGGACATGTTGTCTCTGCGATAAGTTGGACATGTTGTCTCTGCTATAAGTTGGAACACTCTGTTCTCAACACACTGTCACACACTCTCACGGCTGCATTCATTACTGTCTGTTGCTCTTAACAGGAACAGGAGTAGAATGACTGGGCTTTAGCCTGGTGGAGGGGAAAGTTTCCCTCACTGGGGGTAAACAGACTGAGGACACACTGGGACTACTATACTGGACTACTGTACCACTTCCACCCTCATGACGAATGAAGTGACGGAGAGAACAGACAGCAGCACAGAGGTGAGACACACTTTCTTCTCTCTAACTATCTGGCTGTATTCATTGAGTATGTTTGAGTACCATTTTGTCTGGAACTTATGCTGTGTGTCTTAGTCTATTCGCTCTCTCTCTCAATTAAATTACATTCTTTATTGGCATGAAATAACAGTGTCTCTCTCTCTCTCTCTCTCTCTCGTCTCTCTCTCTCTCCTCTCTCTCTTCTCTCCTCTCTCTCTCTCTCTCTCTCTCTCTCTCTCGCTCTCTCTCTCTCAATTAAATTCCATTTGCTTTATTGGCATGAACAACAATGTCTCTCTCTCTCACTCTCTCTCTCTCTCTCTCTCTCTGTCTCTCTCTCTATATATATCATTCCCTCTGAGGACATAGCAATAAAAGAGATCAATGGATAATGTGTGATCGTTAAACTAGGATTTGCAGTAGAGAAGTGTGTGTGTTTTTCTTGTTACCACTGTACTACAGTGAGGGAATGTCCCAACAGTAGTTCAGTCCCAGCCACACAGGCGTGTGTTGTACCAGGCGGTTAGGCTAAACTTAGAGCTGTCTGTCTCATGTTACCCCTGTACCTCACTGACATC
>NW_019944115.1:19933-24413 GCF_002910315.2 Salvelinus sp. IW2-2015
TCCAATAAGATACCTACTGCACTGCTGGGGAACTAGAGAAACACAAGCATATTTGCTAACACCGCCAATAACATCTGCCTAAATTATGTCGTATTTTGACCAATACATTGTGATTTGATTTGAAACACCATGATTGTGTTACGTGAAAACCATGAGAAAGTAAAGCTCACCTAATGCTAAGATTCTAGTTTGAATGTGAACCAATGGTTTTGATTACGGCATACAGTAGAACTGTGTTTTCGATACATACAGTAGAATAGTTGTTTTCGATACATACAGTAGAATGTGTTTTCGATACAATACAGTAGATGTGTTTCGATACATAACAGTAGAATGTGTTTCGATACTCACAGTTAGAATGTGTTTTGATTACATACCAGTAGAATGTGTTTCGATACATACAGTAGAATGTGTTTAAAACATACATTAGAATGTTTTTGATACATACAGTAGAATGTGTTTGTAAAATCATATACAGTATAATGTTTTTTCGATACATACAGTAGAATGTGTTTTAAAACATACAGTAGAATGTGTTTTTTGATACATACAGTAGAATGTGTTTTGATACATACAGTAAGATGTGTTTTTAAAACATACAGTAGAATGTGTTTTGATACATACAGTAGAATGTGTTTTGATACATACAGTAGAATGTGTTTTCGATACATACAGATTAGAATGTGTTTCGATACATACAGTAGAATGTGTTTCGATACATACAGTAGAATGTTGTTTTGATACATACAGTAAAGTATTTTTTAAAAAATACATTAGAATGTGTTTTTAAAAACAGAATGGAAGTACTCTGAAACACTTATGTGGCAGACATTTTCATTATCTCAAGGTACACTCTTGGTAATATCGGGTGTTTTTAAGAGAGTGTTGTGAGAAAACACCTTTCTGGGGTTTTCAGAAAATGTAAAAGTCAGCATCAAGTAACAAAATAATTTTTTTATACATTCATTTCGAGTGACACATTTCAGAAACGGTATTGAGATTAATAGACAGAGCTGTGATATTGGTCCACACTTTCTGAAAGATGTCTAAAGAGGGACACTGGGAAGGTAATACTTTTCCTAGATAGGCAATAGCACTCATTACTATTACAGTTGCCAGGCTCATTGTGAGATTATAATAGATGTGGTTACATTAAACAATGTATAGGAGTTATGTAACATGTATAAGGTCAGAGGACAACATGTCCTAAACTTATAGCGAGAATCAACATGTCGCCAATTTATTAACAGAGACAACATGTCCCAACTGATAGCAGAGTCAACATGTCCAACTTATCGCAGAGACAACATGTCCCAACTTATCGCAGAGAACAACATGTCCCAACTTATAGCAGAGTCAACATGTCCAACTTTCGCAGCGACAACATGTCCCAACTTATCGCAGAGAGAACTGTCCCAACTTATGCAGAGAGCAAAATGTCCCCAACTTATCGCAGAGCAACATGTCCAACTTACCTCGCAGACGACAAACATGTCCCAACTTATACGCAGAGACAACACATGTCCCCAACTTATAGCAGAGGACAACATGTCCCCTTATGCTAATATAACAAGATGACAGAACATGTCCCAACTCTATTTTGACAGAGGACAAACATTGTCCCAACTTATAGCAGAGACATGACATTGTCCCAAACTTTATACGAGGAGTCCAACATGTCCCAAACTTATAGCAAGAACAAACATGTTCCCAACTTTATCGCAGAGACAAAAACATAGTCCCAATGACTTATAAGCGCAGAGACACACATGTCCAAACTTATCGCCAGAGACACACATGTCCAACTTATCGCACCACGTATATACAATGTCCAATTTTTATAACTCAGAGAACAACATGTCCAATCCTTTCACATTTTCTCAGCAGAAGAACCAACCTCGTCACAAGCGACAGTGTGTGAGAAGAGAGTGTGTTTGTGAGAAGATAATGTGTGTATGTCAGGGGCAGCATAACTCCGACAACTGAGGAAGTACTGAAACTCCTCCCCCTCCACTAACTTCTATGGGACAGGGTTTCCACTAGATAACAACCATTAAGTCAGATTCCACAGTCACAAGGTAAAAAAAAAGCCCCAAAAATAAATGTAAAAAAGAGAAATTATAGAAATGGGTTTAGCCATCATTCTAACTTTGTGGCTGTGTTAACTAGTGATGAGTCTTAACACATGCTGCGGTAATGTCTATGGCTGCATGGAGAGTACTCAACCCGAGACTCTGTGCCACAAAAAGTTACAAAACCTGAACAGATAATTTTTAAGTTATCAGTCTCAAGACAAAGTCTTAAGGCACCAAGTCCAAGTCAAGTCTCAAGTTATTTTATTTTATATCAAGTTGAGTCTGAACTCATCAAATTTGTGTCTCGAATCCACAACTCTGTTGATGACCATGGGACGGGGCACCTCTCACTCTCTTTCTCTCTTTCTCGCTTTCTTTCTTTCTCTCTCTCTTTTTCTCTCTCTTTCCCTCCCTCCCTCCTCTCTCTCTCTCTCTTTCTCTTTTCTCGCTTTCTTTCTTTCTCTCTCTCTTTTTCTCTTTCCCTCCCTCCCTCCTCTCTCTCTCTGTCTCCGCTTTCTCTCTTACTCGCTGTCTTTCCAGAATATCCTTCACCCCCTTCTGAACTCCTCTATAGTGTTGATAGTGTGTTACAGGTCAATAGCTTTAACAGGTACTGGTATACACAAACAATATTTTCCTTTCCAAGTTGCCATAAACAGATATGAATGTGGGTACAGCAAACAACATTTACAGACACTTCCTCATTCCTGCCATTGATCCAACCAGTCAGGTTTGACATGTTAGTCACAGAGAGCATAAAAGCAAATGACACCCTATTCCCTGTGGGCCCTGGTAAAAGTAGTGCACTATCAAGGGAATAGGGTGCCATTTGGGACGTATAACAGAACTGAGCCAGTAAAACTTAAATTGGTCACGCCTCGGTGTAAGCCATCAGGCCACATTCCAAAGGTGTCTCTCTCTTCTCTCTCTCTTCCTCTCATCTCTCTCTCTCTTGCTCTCTCTCTCTTCTCTCTCTTCTCTCTCTCTCTCTCTCTCTCTCTCTTCTCTCTCTTCTCTCTTCTCTCTCATCTCAACCATTTACACTTTCACTCTCTGAGTTTCTCTGTAGACAGATTATAACCCACGGTGTATTCTTCGTTGTGTGTGTGTGTGACTGAGTTTCTCTATGTTTCCCCCCTGCTTGCTTGGTTAAATATAAACTCTCGACCTGATTGTGTATCCCTGTCCCAGTGAGCCTTGAACAAGTCACCCTGAGAAGAATAACACACTGAACATGTGACTACAGAATTCAGGATTAGCTGCACAGGCCACTCTGTGTCTGTGTCTGTGTATGTGTCTGTGTTAATGTGTCTGTGTCCTGTGTATGTGTCTGTAGCTGTGTCCGTGTCCGTGGCGTGTCGTGGCCGTGCTCGGTGTATAGTGTCCGGTGTATGGTGTCGCGTGTATGTGTCGGTTGTATTGCGTCGGTGTATGTGTCGGTGTATGCGTCGGTGTATGTGTAGGTGTATTGTGTCGGTGTATGCGTCGGTGTATGCTCGGTTAGTGTGGTGTCGTGTATGTGCGTGTATGTGTCGTGTATGCGTCGGTGTATGCGTCGGTGTATGCGGTGCGGTGTATGTGTCGGTGTATGTTGTCGGTGTATGTGTCGGTGTATGTGTCGGGTGTATGCGTCGGTGTAATGCGTCGGGTGTATGTGCTCGTGTTAATGTGTTGGTGTATGTGTCGGTGTATTGCGTACGGGTGTAGAGCCGTCGGTGTATGCATCTGTATCAGTATATGTATCTGTATCTGTATCTTATCTGTATCTGGTGTCTGTATCTTGGTATGTGTCGGTATCTGTGTATGTGTCCGTGTCGTGTGTCTGTATATGTGCGATGTGTCTGTTGTCTTGTGTATGTGCCTGTGTCTGGGCCTGTATCTGTGCATGTGTATGTGTATGTGTCTGTGTGTTTGTGTCCTGTAGCTCGTGTCTTTGGTTGTGTATGTGCCTGTGTGTCTGCTGGTCTGTGTCTGTATCTGTGGTATGTGTCATGTGCATGTGCATGTGCATGTGCATGTGTCAGTGTGCATGTGCAATGTGCATGTGCCATGTCATGTGCATGTGCATGTGCAATTGTGTCTGTGTTGTGTCTGTGTCTGTGTCTGTGTCTTGTGTCTGTGTCTGTATCGTGTGTCTGTGTCTGTGTCTGGTGTCTGTGTCTGTGTCTGTGTCTGTGTCTGCGTATATGTATGTGTCTGTGTCTTGTGTCCTGTATCTGTGTCTGTGTCTGTGTCTGTGTCTGTGTATATGGTATATGCAGTGTGTGTACAATGTGTCTGTGCATGTGCTGTGTCTGTGTCTGTGTATGTTCGGTATCTGTGTCCTTTGGTGTTCTGTGGCTGTATGATACTTATCGGTGTCTGTATCTGTGTCTGTGCTGTAATGTCTGTGTCTGTGGTCTGGT
>NW_019944115.1:27336-30809 GCF_002910315.2 Salvelinus sp. IW2-2015
TGTGTCTGTGTCTGTAGCTGTGTCTGTGCCTGTTGTCGTGGTAATTTCCTGTATTACTAAATGATGAGAGTTATAAACCACACACAAGTCAGAGTTATACWTAAACTTCATCTTTAATTATATGAGCTTCACCATAGCCCTTTGACTCTCAGATCAATTCAGTGTCTATGAAATGAATTCTCTGAGAGTGCTTACAAAAGAATACTTAGTATATTCTATAGCCAAGTTACACCCCTCTCAACTCACTTGACGAACCACAGATCTTAGGAACTTCACAAAGAGCATTTTACTTGAGAGAGGAGCATCCCATAGCCAGATAGCATTAGCTATAAATTATCGTTCAGTTTGGTCTCTTAGACGAGGTTCTACTTCTCGTTCTTGGTACTTCATATTACCAAAACATTGCCTCATCCAATAGCATATATCAATGGTCAATTCTAGATACACCCATCTCAAATACACCCCACCCCTGGACAAGCTCCCTGAGGGGAGTGAACCTCTAGGTCATATTCTATGAAAGATAAGTTCAACATCAGAGGGGTGGTATAATGGTTCCAGACACTGCCATACTCCTCCCCCCCCCCCAATGGGAAAATAATGGAGTGACTGGATTACAGACATAGTGGAGCCCTTCACATGGTTTCACAGATGATTCACATATTACCAGACATGTAAAAGACAAGCCTGACCGTTCCCCTCTCTGGGCCCCAAGTGACATTTCCCTAGCAGAGAAGGGAAAAGTGCAACTTCCAACAGTATAGTCCAAAAGAAGAAAGATTTATATACTTATTTATATATGAACTAACTAATTCTGATTCAGCTACGACACTGTGCCTGTGTTGTGTGTAGGGTAGGAGTAGCAGTGTCCTGTGTCTGGTGTGTAGAAGTAGGTACAGTGTCTGTGTCCTGGTGTGTGAGTAGGGTAGCAAGTGGTCTGTGTCCTGGGTGTGTAAGAGTATGGTAGCAAGTGTCTGTGTCTGTGGTGTAGGGTAGTAGCAGTGTCTGTTCCTGTGTGTAGGGTAGGTAGCAGTGTCTGTGTCTGTGTGTAGTATAGGTAGGAGTGGTGTGTGTCTGTGTGTAGTGTAGGTAGCGCTGTGTGTGTGTGTGTTGGTGTGGTGTGTGTGTGTGTGTGTGTGTGTGGTGTGTGTGTGTGTGTGTGTGTGTGCTGTGTGTGCTGGGTGTGTGTTGTGGTTGTGTGTGTGTGGTGTGTGGTGTGTGTGCGTGTGTGTATGTAAGGTAGCAGTGTATGTGTCGCGTGTGGTGGTAGTACAGTGTGTTGTGTGTGTGTGTGTGGTTGGTGTGTGTGTGTGGTGTGTGTGTGGTGTGTGTGTGTGTGTGGTTGGTGGTGGTGTGTGTGTTGTGTGTGTGTGTGTGTGTGTTGTGTGTAGGGTAGGGTAGGTAGCAGTGTGTGATGTGTAGGGTAGGTATTCCGAGTTGGTGTGGTAGGGGGTAGGTAGCAGTGTGTGTGTTATTGTAGGTAATCGAAGTGTGTGTGTATGTAGGTATCAGTGTGTGTAGGAAGTATCGTGTGGTTGGGAGGTAAAGTGTGTGTGTATGTGTGTGTGTTGTGTGTGTGTGTGTGTGTGGTGTGGGGTGGTGTGTGTGTGTGTGTGGGTGTGTGTGTGGTGTGTTGGTGTGTGTGTTGTTGTGTGTGTGATGTGTGTGTGTGTGTGTGTGTGGTGGTGTGTGTGTGTGTGGTTGTGCGCTAAGGTGTGTGTGAAGGGTAGGTATCGTGTGTGTAGGAAGGTATCAGTGTCATGTGTGGTAGGGTGGGTATCAGTGGTTTGGTAGGGTAGGTAAGAAGTGGTGTGTGTGTGTGTTTTGTAGGGAAGGTATATCAGTGGGTGTAGAGATAGTACAGTGTGTGTGTGTGTAGGGAGGATCAGGTGTGTATTGTAGGTATCGTGTGTGTGTAGGTAAGGTCATGTGTGGTGTTTGAAGGTAGGTATTAGTGTGTGATTGTGTATCATGTGTGTGTGTAGGGTAGGTATCAGATGGTGTGTGTTTGTAGGGTAGGTATCAGTGTGTGTAGGTTAGGTATCAGTGTGGTGTTTTAGGGGAGGTATCATGGGTGTAGGTAGAGAGGTGAAGTGTTGGTGTGTGTGTGTGTGTGTGGTGTGTGTATGTGTGTAGGGTTAGGTATCAGGTGTGTGTTTGGTGTGTGTTTGTAGGATAGGATCGCGTGTGTGTAAGTTAGGTATCAGTGGTTTGTTTTTAGGAGGTATCATTGGTTGTGTAAAGGTAGGTAGAACATGTGTGTGATGTGTGTGTTGTGTGTGTGTGGTGTGTGGTGTGTGTGTTGTGTTGGTGTGTGTGTGTGTTGTGTGGTGTGGTGTGTGTGTGTGTGTGTGGGTTGTGTGTGTGTGTGGTTAGGTAGATAATCAGGTGTGGTGTGTAAGAGAGGGAAATGTATCATTGGTTGTGTAGGGTAGGTAGAAAAGTGTGTGTTTTTGTAGGGTAGGTAATTAGTGTGTTGTATTGTAGGTATCAGTGGTGGTGTAAGGGTAGTTATCAGTGTTTGTGGTTTGTAGGGTAGGGTATCAGTGTGTGTTAGGCTTAGGTTTTAATCAGTGTGTGTTTTAAGTGGAAAGGATCATTGGTTGTGGAGGAGGGTAGAAGTGTCAGTGTGTGTGTGTGGTGTGGTGTGTGTGTGTAATCGTGTGTAGGGTAGGTATCAGTGTGTGTGTTTGGGTGATGATTTGTAGGATGTATCCGTTGTAGGTTTTGTTATCAGTGTGTTTAGGGGAGGTATCATGTTGTGTAAGGGGTAGGTAGAATGTGTGTGTGGTGTGTGTGTGTGTGTGTGTGTGTGTGTTGTGTGTGTTGTGTGTGTGTGTGTTGTGTGTGTGTGTGTTGTGTTGTGTGTGGTGGTGTGTGTGTGTGTGTGTAAGGGTAAGGGTAGGTAATCGAGGTGTGTGTGTGTGTGGTGTGTGTAGTATGCTGTGTGTGTGTGTGTGTGTGATTTGTGTGTGTGTTTTGTGTGTGTGTGTGTGTGTGTGGTGGTGTGTCGTGGTGTGTGTGTGTTGTGTGTGTGGTGTGTGTGAGTGGGTAAGGTAATCAGTGTTGTGATAGAATAGGTATCAGTGTTGTGTGGGTGTGTTCAGTGTGTGTGTGGGGTAGGTATCAGTGTGTGTAGAATGGTAATCAGTGTGTGTGTTGGGTGTGTATCAGTGTGTGTGTGTGGGTGTGTCTCAGTAAAAGTTGTGGTGGAGGTGTACAAGTGTGTGTGTGGGGTAGTAATCAGTGTGTGTGTAGAATAGGTACAGTGTGGTTGTGGGGTGTGTATCGTGTGTGTTGTGTGGGGTGTGTATCAAGTGTGTGTGTGGGGTAGGCTATCAGTGTGGTGTGGGTAAGGTATCAGTGTGTGTGTGGGTTGTATGCAGTGTGTGTGTGGGTAGTAATTGAGTGTGTGTGGGGTGTTATCAGTGTGTTGTGGTGTGTATCAGTGTGTGTGGTGTGTACAGTGTGTTGTG
>NW_019944115.1:34187-42612 GCF_002910315.2 Salvelinus sp. IW2-2015
ACAATAGGTTAACACAATACAAACCAGCACATCTGAGATCGATGTTACTCATTGTCACTCATACGCGCATTCACACATTCGCCAGAAACTCTGATCATGTGTCTGTTCTAATGGTTACACAAATACAGCCGGCAGACTGTGTCATGTTACGTCAAGTTGAGTAGGATTAGAGATTAAACATACACAGCCCAAGACTCTGTAGTGATACTGGTACTGAATGGGTGTTGAACAACACAGCCGAACTCTGTCATGTTACTGTTACTATAGGTTAAACACAATAGCGGGCAGACCAGAGCTCTAGTCATGGTTGACTCAGATACTATGGGTTGTTAACCACAATCAGCCAGCTATGTCATGATTACGTGGCTCTGATGAGAGATAGACATGAGAGTGCAGAGCGTCACTGGTCATGTATACTGTTACGACTAATAAGGTTAACACAATACAGGCCGACCAGTCTGTTAACATGTGAGGTCTATAGGTTAACACAATTACGAGCCCACGGACCTCTGTCATGGTGACTTGTGTTAACTATAGTTAATCACAGTATACAGCCCAATCTGTCATGTTAGCTGGTTACAATAGGTTAACACAATACAGCCCAGACTCTGTCATGTGACTGTTACTATAGGTTAAAACAATACAGCCCAGTGACTCTGTCATGTTACTGTTACTATAGGGTCACAGGGCCATACAGCCCAGACTCTGGCATGTGAACTGTTACCTATAGGATAACACAATACAGCCCAGACTCTGTCATGTTACTGTTACTATAGGTTAACACAATACAGTCCAGAACTCTGTCATGTTACTGTTACTATAGTTAAACACAATACAGTCCCAGACTCTGTCATGTGACTGTTACTATAGGTTAACGCAATACAGCCCAGACTCTGTCATGTTACTGTTCTATAGGTTAACACACACAGCCCAAGACTCTGTCATGATACTGTTACTATAAGGTTAACACAACACAGCCCAGACTCTGTCATGTTACTGTTACTATAAGGTTAACACAAACAAGCCCAGACTTCTGTCATGTTACTCGTTACTTATAGGTTACACAACACAGCCCAGACTCCTGTCATGTTACTGTTACTATAGGTTAACACAACTAACAGCCCAGACTATGTCATGTTACTGTTACTTATAGGGTTAACACAAACACAGCCCAGACTCTGTCATATGTTACTGTTACTATATGGTTGAACACAACACAGCCCAGACTCTGTTCATGTACTGTTAGCTAATAGGTTAACACAATATCAGTCCCGAGACTCTGTCATGTTACTGTTACTAATAGGTTAACACAATACAGCCCAGACTATGTCATGTTTACTGTACTATAGGTACACATAAACATCCAGACTCTGTTCATGTTACGTTACTATATGGTTACACAACAGCCCAGAACCTGTCATGTTACGTTACTATAGGTTAACACAATAACAGCCCAGACTCTGTCATGTTTACTGTTACTATAGGTTAACACAATACAGGCCCAGACTCTGTCATGTTACTGTTACAATAGGTTATACACAAACAGCACCAGACCTGTATGTGACTGTTACTATAGGTTAACACAATAGCAAAGCCCAGGAACTCACTGGTCATGTATTACTTCACGTATATGGGCACACAATACAGCCCAGACTCTGGCATGTGACTGTTAAGTCACAATTGTATTACTGGTTACTAAGGTTCCATACAGTCCAAACTCTGTCATGTTACTGGTTAATATAGGGTTGAAGCAACAATACAGTCCCAGACTCTGTCATGTGACTGTTACTATAGGTTAACCGACAATACAGCCCAGACTCTGTCATGTTTACTGTTACTATAGTTAACACAATACACCCAGACTCTGTCATGTTACTGTTACTATAGGTTAACACAAACAGCCCAGACTCTGGTCATGTTACTGTTCTATAATAGGTTAACACAATACAGCCCAGACTCTGTCATGTTACTGTTACTATAGTTAAACACATACAATCGAGCCCAGACTCTGTCATGTTACTGTTACTATAAGGTTAACACAATACAGCCCAGACTCTGTTCAATGTTACTGTTACTATAGGTTAACACAATACAGGCCCAGACTCTGTCATGTTTAGACTGGGTTACTCATAGGTTAACACAATACAGCCCAGACCTCTGTTCATGTTACTGGTTACTATAGGTTATAACACAACACAGGCCAGACCTCTGGTCATGTTTACTGTTACTATAAGGTTAACACAATACAGCCCAGACTCTGTCATGTTACTGTTACTAATAGGTTAACAAACAATACAGTCCAAGACTCTGTCATGTACTGTTACTACTATAGTGTGCTAACGTACACACATACACACATGCGAGACGTCACAATGTTACTAGTTACTTATGGGTTAACACAAACAGCGCAGACTCTGTCATGTTACTGGTTACTATAGTTAACACAAACAGCCGCAGACTCTGTCATGTTACTGTTACTATAGGTGTAACACAAACACAGCCCAGACTCTGTCATGTTACTGTTACTATAGGTTAACAACATACAGCCCAGAGCTCTGTCAACTGTTTACTGGTTACTTCAATAGAAGGTTAACACAATACAGCCCTAGACTCTGTCATGTTACTGTTACATATAGGAACACACAATACAGCCCAGACTCTGTCATGTGACTGTTTACATAATAGTAACACAATACAGGCCCAGACTCTGTCATGTTACTGTTACTGATAGTAGGTTAACACAATACAGCCCAGACTCTGTCATGTTACTGTTAGCAAGGTTAACACAATAATGCCCAGACTCTGTCATGTGAACTGTTACTATAGGTTAACACAGATACAGCCCAGACTCTTTGTTCATGTTACTATGGGTACTATAGGATACACACAATAACAGCCCAGACTCTGTCATGTTACTGTTACTATAGGGTAACACAATAACAGCCGCAGACTCTGCTCATGTTACTGGTGGTGGACTCAAGGTTAACACACATACATGTCAGATCTGTTCTGGTAGCTGCGTTACTATTATTGGTTAACCACAATACAGCCCAGAATCTGTCAATTTAGTAATGGTTACTCATAGGTTAACACAACACAGTCCACCGCGAATATTGTCAATGTTACTCTAATACTAGAGTTACAGAACATACACAGCCCAGACTCTGTCATTTGACTGTTACTACTACGGTTAACACAATACACCCCAGAACTCTGTCATGTTATGACGTTACAATAGTTAACACACAATACACGCCCAGACTCTGTATGGTTACTGTTCACTATAGGTTAAACAACATAAAGCCCGAGAACTCTGTCATGTTACTCGTTACTCATAGTTAACACATAAGTCCAGATATGTCATGTACTGTTCTATAGTTTACATCAGCCCTCCTCAGTATGTACTTGGTTAACACAACACAGCCAACTCTGTCCATGTTCTTTACTACTTAGTGCATACACAAGTACAGCCCAGACTTGTCATGTGACTGTTACTAGTAGGTTAACACAATACAGCCCAGACTCATGTCTGTTACTCGTTACTATAGGTGCAACACCAATAAAGCCCAGACTCTGTCCATGTGCTGTTACTAATATGGCTTAACACACAATACAGCCCCAGGACTCTTGTCATGTTGTACTGTACTGTATACAGGTTAAACAATAACAAGCCCAGACTCTGATGAGAGGTGACATGAGGTTTAACTAATATGGTTATATCACATATACACCGACCGCAGACTCTCGCTCTGTTTACTCATTTCAAGAGAGAGTTACTCATACGTTTATAACACAACACAGTCCAGACTTGTCATGGTGACTGTTACTATAGTTAACACAATACAGCCCAGACTCTGGTGTTCATGTTAGCTGTTATCGTAATACAGATGAGTTAAACAACAATCACAGCCCAGACTCTGAATCATGTATACCTCGTTACTATAGGTTAACACACAATACAATGGCCTCAGACTCTTGGTCATGTTACTGTTACTATAGGTTAAACACAATACAGCCCAGAACTCTGTCATGTTACCTAGCGTTGCTTATAGTTAACTACGAATAGCACGCGTCCAGACTATGTCATGTACTTGGTTACTATAGGGTTAACACAAGCACAGTCCAGATCTGTCATGTGACTGTTAAACTCAGCAATAGGTGTTTAACGCGGTACAATACCCAGCAGACTCCTGCTCATTTACTTGTTACTATAGGCAAACAGAACTTTAAATTGGAATTATCCCTATTCAACAAAGTACAGCCAGAACCCAGACTCTCTGGGTCATGTTATAGGCAGTCTCTGACCAATGAGTTACATCAGTGGTATACGTACTGGTTAAAGAAGAGTAAAGAGACAAGGGGCTAAGAAGGTACGTCGTTATGAACACGCCATTCCGCTCCTGTGTCATATCGGTGAGTGGACATACAGGTCTGGAGCATCTCAGAGGTACAACAGTGCTGAGTCCGTGGAGAGGTATTTTAATGATAGACTGAGGGTGCTGAGAGTGGTTGGGGCTGAGATATGATGGGGGCACCTACGTGTTAACTCATAAAAAAACTTCCGCATTTGGGATACAGAGCTTAGCGTTCACTAAGACATGACTGAGGTAACTCTGATAATACTGACGTTTTGTTAACAGAGGGTGTAAATAGACCACATTAATATACCATAATAGCGTCACATAGATGTACATGTTGGTGTATCTTCTTGTTCATTATGTTACTGTATGTTTATCCTGAGTCAATTGAGTTAAATTCGTTTTTTTATGTTCTTTTCGCATTATATAATTGTTTAATTGTAATTGGGGAAATTGAAATATCATACACCATATTATAAATGATGATATAACGGACTAGCATTTGGTGTGTGCCTTTTAGAAAACAACAAATGAGTATTCAATATAGAGAGCAGGACGTAACCTGTATCATCCACATTCTCTAGCCTTACGATCGAACTCTGAAATCCAATGATAATAGGAGGGATCGTAATTAATTCCTGCAGGATTACTACGTTGAACCATTTTCAACATTGTCTAATAATACCGTGGCTGTCGATCATACTATAGGTTACATGCAACACAATGCCAGTCCCGGACTAAAACATGTTTCCGTAAATATTTTAACAAGCAGCTTTGTACAAACAAAGCGCGTTTTCCAGGACGGCGGAGGCGCCTTAGCCCAAGGGCTGACGCTTTGATGCAAGCTTATATCCTTTCCATTGTCGGAATGGCAGACGAGACCATATCGCTACTGTGTGGGAGCACTGGAAAGGGGTATGAGTGAGGGAGAGAAGAGCGGTGGGTTATTCTCCCTTTAAAAATCGCTGCCGATCACGTGTTGCTGCTTGGAGTGCTCGCTCGCTCTCAGCGTTCTGCGTCTCCCTAGTTTGGAGCGCTGAGCCGTGGTGGCTTTTTCGAGTACACTACTTGGGTTACCGACTTCCTGTTTGGGGCATAAACATGATGTCAAGGAAACTTTAGCTGTGGAAATCCACATCAAGGGTACATTAAGGAGGGGAGTTAGAGGTAACGTATACACAGGAACTGAGGTCACTTGACTTTCCAACTTAAAGAAAGTTGAGAGGGTAGTTTGTAATAGATAAAGTTACTCTATCAAACTCTTTTCATACAGTTATTATCAATTTATCGGGTCTAATAGCATATAGTTCCAGTGATGTGCATTTCCAACTTTCACTACAATAGACAAAAATTGACCCCTGCTATGCTAATTTATTTTGAAAGGGCAAAACCAATAACGAGCCAGACTCTGTCAAATGTGACTGTTCTATATGGTTAACAACAATACAGGCCTCAGACTCTGTATGTTACTGGTTACTATAGGGCAAACAGCAATACAAGCCCAGACTCTGTCATGTGACCTGTTACTATAGGTTAACACAATACAAGCCAGACCTTTGTTCATCGTTACTGTTACTAATAGGTTAACACAGCCACACACACACACGACACACATTTGTTTTTGTAAAATGTCAGGACATTTTGGGGAGTAAAAATGTTTGTCCCATTAAACAATCATATCTTTCCTAACCCTTACCCACCCTAACCTTTAAGAGAAGAAGACCACCGTGTCTTTGTAAACACAGAGTGGTGAACGGATGATCTCCCCATGTGTACTTCCCACCACGGAACGCATGGAGGAGGAGGTGTGATGGGTTGGGGGTGCCTTTGCTTGTTGACACTATCAGTGATTTATTTAGAATCAAGGCACACTTAACCAGCATAGCTACCACAGCATTCTGCAGAGCTACGCCATCCCATCTGGTTTGCGCGTTAGTTGACTATCATTGTTTTAACAGGACCAATGGCCCAACACACCTCCAGGGCTGTGGTAAGGGCTATTTGACCAAGAAGGAGAGTGATGGAGTGGCTACATCAGAATGACCTGGCCTCCATAATCACCCGACTCCAAACCAATAGAGATGGTTGGGATGAGTTGGACCCTCAGAGTGAGGAAAAGCTGCCAACAAGTGCTCAGCATATGTGGGAACTCTTCAAAAACTGATGGAAAAGCATTCCAGGTGAAGCTGGTTTAGTGAATGCCAAGAGTGTGCAAAGCTGTCATCAAGGCAAAGGGTGCTCTTTGAAGAATCTAAAAATCTAAAATAATTTTGAGTTGTTAAACACTTTTTTGGTTACTACATGATTCCATATGTGTTATTCATGTCTTCACTATTTTTCTACAAGTAGATAATAATAAAGAAAAAACCCTTGAATCAGTAGGTGTCCAAACCTTTCTGTAAGTTCATTTAATTCTATAATGATTCACTGTACTAGATTACCTTCATCACATTTCAACCTGTATTATCTCAACTCTGGAGATCATGACTAAGGACTTCAATATCACAGTCATATAACTCAGCAAAGTGGAAGACCGTAGCATCCAAGAACATTTTGGGTGAATTGAATGAGTGTGTAATTGTGTTCAGGTGTGTGTGTGTGTGTGTGTGTGTGTGTGAACATGTTTAACTATACTTATTGGGACCAGAAGTCCCCAAAGGAATAGTTAACGAACAAGCATTCGACCAACTTCTGACATTTTGATATTCCCCATAAGGTCAAATTGTAACGATCTTCTTCATCCGATGAACAGGATAGATCGGACCAAAACGCAGCGTGGTAAGTGTCCATATAAAATTACTATAACTGAACACGAAAATACAAAATAACAAAGTGAAACAATGAAAATCGAAACAGTCCTGAAAGGTGACACAACATAAAACAGGAAACAACTACCCACAAACACTAGGTGGGAAAAGGCTACCTAAGTATGGTTCTCAATCAGAGACAACGATAGACAYCTGCCTCTGATTGGGAACCATACCAGGCCAAACACATAGAAAAGAAAACATAGGGAAAAAWKRAAAATAAACATCCTGTAAATCACATTGGCTACACATGACCTGTCTGCAGCGAACTTGAAACATTGRATCAAGTATTAAGTTGGGTCRAGCCTGAAGCTCCTGCTYGCAAACTTGCAACACTGTATACAATATTCTGGACCCTCAGAGTTTCCTGGCCAGTGAGCTCAGGAGAGACACTCCTGTAGGCTATTTGCAGAAGGGATAAGAAGTAATCAGGCAGGCATATTTATGATGTTTCCACCGGTTCAGAGCATTACATTTTCTTCCGCTTTCTGCTGAGTGGTTATCAAAAGGGAGAGAGCTGGAAATATATTTCAAATCCTCTACGTTGAGGAACTATTGTCATTCTCAATAGATGTAAAAACAGACTTTGTTTACTTGCTGTTTGAGGAGGAGAAAACATTACATTGAGAAGCTCCACAGTGATGGTGAGTTAAGACAATCAGAAATACTATCAGATCCCCAAATGGGCACATCTATAGGCCTACATTTGCGCAAAGGCCAGATAGCCTAAGCCAACTTCTATGTGTAATCAGGTGTTTGTCCTTACTCAAGATTGACAGCTCCAAACAAAAGATAATTCATAAATTGACAACTCATATATGGAATTAAATCAACCCCCCCAAAAAATCTCACAAGTGTAGTCTAGGTTGTGAGCTTTGCAAACAACGTATCCACTCCGACAATGAGAACGGTAAGGCTGTAACAATAATATATTGAATGCATTAACAGAAATGACCGTAACCAWACAAACATTGTAGATGAGAAATGATGGTAATTAACAGTAAATGTACTACTGGTGATACTGGTGTGCCACCCTGTCACGGCTGTCGTAAGAAGAGGACCAAGATGCAGCGTGGTGAGAGTACATTTTCTTTATTAACTCAAAATGACGCCAAACAAAACAATAAACACTACAAAACCAAACCCTGAAGCTCAAAGGCTATGTGCCCTAAACAAAGTCAACTTCCCACAAAAACGGTGGGAAAAATAGCTACCTAAGTATGGTTCCCAATCAGAGACAACGATAGACAGCTGTCCTGA
>NW_019944115.1:43672-48544 GCF_002910315.2 Salvelinus sp. IW2-2015
TTAGAAGCTGCCTATAGCTAATCGAACATCACTGAGTCAATTGGAGTTGTACCTGTGGGATGGTATTTGCAGGCCCTACCTGTCCAAACTCAGTGCCTCTTTGCTTGACATCATGGAAAAATCAACATAGAATCAGCAAGAGACCGGTCAAGAATTTTTTTTGTAGACTTTCCACGATGTCTGGTTTCATCTTGTGGAGAAAATTTTCAAACGCTTGAAGGTACCCAGTCCATGGCGCTGTACAGAACAATGAGTACGCACGTATAAACCACCAATGGGACCACGCAGCCGTCATAGCGCGGCTCGAGGAGACGGGAGATGCGTTCTGTCTTGCCTAAGAGATGAACGTAGCTGTTGGTGCGAAACAGTGCAAATTCGATGCCAGGCACAACAGGCAAAGGACTTGTGAAGATGCGGAGGAAAGCAGGCTAGCAAAAGCTATCTATATCCCACAGCTAAACACGCAGTCCTATATCGACCATAGACCTGCCCTCTCACTGCCAAGGGAAAGAAGCCATGCCTGCCATAAACCGCGCGATAAAAAAGCCAGACCTACGGGGTATTGGCAACTGCACATGGGACAAAGATATCGTGACTTTGGTTTGGAGAAATGTCCGTCTGGCTGGATTGTGAAACAAAAATAGAGAGCTGCTTGGCCATGACATGCACCATCGGTTATGTTTGTGGAGGAATAGAGATCAAATCAAAGTGGTATTTATAGAAGCGCCTTCGTAGCAATCAGCTAATATGTCGAGAAGTGGCTGTACACGAAACCCCAGCGCTAAAACCCCAACAGCAAGCCAATGCAGGTGTAGCAGAGCACGGGGCGGCTAGGGAAAAACTCTCCCTAGAAGAGGCCAAGAACCGAGAGAGCAAACCTAGATAAGAGCGCACGCTAGTGAGCGGATAGAGGGAGGGGTTTGAGCGAGAGACAGCATCCCAAGCGTGAGGGCACTGGTGCAGTATGCAATTTGTGGAGAGATGGCTTCTGCACGGATCGGACGGTGCACGCGGTTGCCCAGGCTCATCCATGAAGATGGGCATCAATGAGAAGGACTGGGCACTCAAATCAAATGCATCATGAGGGGGGCGCAAATTAGTGATATTGAAGCAACATCTCAAGACACTCAGTCAGGAAGTTAAAGCTTGCTCGCAAATGGGTCTCTTCAAATGGACAATGACCCAGCATGGCCTTCCACAAGTTGTGGCAAAATGGCCTTAAGGACAACCAAGTGCAAGGTGTTGGAGTGGCCATAACTAAACCCTACCTCCAATCCCATAGAAATGTGTGGGCAGAACTGAAAAAGCGTGCTGCAAGCAAGGAGGCTACAAACCTGACTCAGTTACACCAGCTCTGTCAAGAGAATGCGGCCAAATTCACCCGGACTTGATTGTAGGAACGCTTGTGGAAGGCTACCCAACGTGCTGACCGCATGTTAAAGATTTAAGGCCCCACACATAGCTCTCCAGTTGGTTTTGATCTGTCAAGCATCAGTATCAATAACAATTTGATTTTATTTGCAACATAGTCTCATCTGCTTCACGTGGCTCCAAAACAGGTAAGGTTGTCCCATCGTCAAAACAGTAGATTTCAAAACCACGTAGATCTTCAAAAACATTAGTTCAAACCACGGTAGCCCCCGCTTCAAAAACAGTAGGTTCAACACAGTAGTTTCAAAACATTCCAGGCTTCCAAAACAGATAGCATTCAAACACGTAGGCTTCAAAAACAGTACGGTCAAACAGTAGATTCAAAACAGTAGATTTCAAAAACCAGTAGATTCAAAACATAAGGTCTCAAATACTAGAGGTTTCCAAAACAGTAGGTTCAAAACATTAGGTTCAAAACAGTAGGTTCAAAACAGTAGGTTCAAAACAGTAGTTTCAAAACAGTAGATTCAAAACAGTAGGTTCAAAACAGTAGGTTCGAAGGAGCACTAATGTCCTGCAGGTGGCGACAATGTCACGAGGAGCACAGCCCTGGCAGCTCCAACCAATCTCTGTACAAGCATGAAAAAGTAGGTGATTGGTGTCAGTAATATGAACCCATTCTGTTATGTGTATTATAGACATCAAATTGATGGGAATCTCATTCATGACGCTCACTTTATCTTATCATCAAAAAGTGAAAGTAAAAATGTTTTTTATTAAAAAACGAGGGAATTAACTTTTGTAATGATAGTTGTTTGGTTCAGTTTTACGAGCCCTATTTTTTGTCAGTGTTGGGGAGTAGTGAACTACATGAAGTTAAACTACTAATTAATCTACTTTTAGCAGTAGCTTGGTMGTAGTTTAACTAAATTCAAAGCTTGGTAGTGATTTCAGTAGTTCATAACTTTTTTGCCATGTAGCAGTATAGCTAACTACCGGAACTACATACAACTTTTTTTTGAAAAAATAAAATAAATTATGGGTGAAGTATAGGCTTTCTTTTTCGCTATCAGACATTCATAATTCTCAATAGATTTTTTTTTGTGTGTGTTTAATAGGCTAAATTACACATTTGGTTAACATCTGACCCCATATGGATCTGTTGATCTTGCAATTTGTAGTTTATGACATTTTAGATATAGATATTATATTTGTTGTACTTTTTCAAGGTAAACTATATTTGTGTAGCTTTAGTTGTAGGTTAACTTCTTCCAATGTGAAGTAATTGGTATGTTGGTAAACTATGATTTCAGAGTAGCTTCCCCAACGCTGTTGTGTGTTATCTAGACTAATAAAGGTAACGATCCAATGAATATATTAGTGTGCACCATAAAATACTTCCAGAAGAGGGCGGTGTCATCCCTGGTAATCATCCGCGGAGTTTAAATCCCAAACCGCAGGTGCGCCTGCTCTCGCCTCTCCCTTGACCTCAGAAAAAAACACGGTGATCGTTCGCTCCATGGTTTGCTCGCGTGCCACACCGAACATGCGCGCTGTACTTCAGTGACGTCGCTCCATTGGAGCCTGTGGTTGMAGCGCGAGTTATTTTCACATATCAACCAGGAGAGAGAGGAGAGCGAGCGCACGGCGGTGCCAGACATGGTCAGCGGTTTCAGAGAACACTGTGAAATCAACCGGGAGGGACAACATCCTAGACATGGAATGCGACTGTGCAACATTGTGTCTTTCCTGGCTGACTGACGTTATTTTTCTGCTCAACCATTGAAGAGGAGGAGGTTTGTCGTTTACGTATTGGATTCCAGAGAACTGGGAACACCCCTGTCTCTATTTCTCCCCCTCGGGTTGAAAAGTCACCAGAGTAGAAAGGATATTTCGGTTTATTGGAATTATAGCTGCTCTGAAGATGATCACCGGTGTTTTCTGGGAACATTGTCTTGGATGAGAACCTGTGAGCATCATGAGTACCAATGGTGAGTCCATTTCTCTGCGCCTCTCGTCTGTTCTCCGTTACTTTGAAGCTCTCCGCTCTTCTCRAGTTTACTTTGAAGCGTCGCTCTCAGAGGAGGATGCACAGATAAAACAACACGATACAACAATCGAGAATAGACACGTTTAGTAGCATGCAATGGAAAATAAACTACAAATGTGCTTTACATTCAAGATTTGATTAACATACTGTATGTTCTAATTTACTCTGTATTGATTTGAAGTTATTCTCACAGAGCAGAGAGAAAGACAACAACGTTTCTCTGTTGCTTTCTCCCCCCCTCACCTCAAGGGTTCATCAATGCTTTTTATTAGCTCATCCTTGGTAGTATTTCTTGAATAAATGTCTCAAATTAGGCGACTGAGTGTGAGGATGGAGTACTGTGTGGGGGTTGTGTGGTATGGTGTTGTGGTTATGTAAAGGGTTAGTGGTCAAGGTATGGGACTTGTGTACTCAGTAGTCTTAGACTTCCTTCAGCAGCTGTTTCTCCCTGACATGTCAGGGCTTCTGTGTGTCTGTCTGGATGGCAAACTGCCTCTCTACATAATAGTTCACATCATTTGATGTTAGAAATGCGCAGTTTGTCTTCTGAATTTTGTAAACAATCTATTCCCACAGTTTATTATCATAATCATCTTCGTATTCATCATCATCATCATCATCAGACTCAGACCTCACACCACATACATCCACAAACCTGTTGTCTCCCTAGCATAATTGCAAAGCTCATTGCAACCAGCCCCTGTCAGCCCCAGTTCAGCTCTACACCAAGACTGGACAGATCAGCCCTAGTTAAGCTCTACACCAAGACTGGACAGATCAGCCCTAGTTAAGCTCTACACCAAGACTGGACAGATCAGCCCTAGTTCAGCTCTACACCAAGACTGGACAGATCAGCCCCAGTTCAGCTCTACACCAAGACTGGACAGATCAGCCCCAGCCCTTGGGCCACAGATCTAACTGATCTGGAGACAGCTAATCTTACCAGGACAGAGGCCATCCCCCTGAAGGATGTATACACACACAGATCTCAAATCAGCTGACTGTAGCCTGCGATGCCAGGGGCAATTGCCTGTCTTCGCAACACCACTGATCCCCAGTCAGCTGAGTCCCCAGCAGCCACACAAACACAGACATACACAGGCCTCCCCCATGACCACTGCGTTGATAAGAGGAGCCTGTCTGCTAGTGTTGGGCTGGAACAAAACTACAGAGTTCCCCCAGGCCAGGACCCACACTGCTGCACTGTCTTCAGTCTGTCCTGGTACTCTGGAATGTCAGATGACTCCTGTCCTCCCTCCGCTCCTCCCTCTTTCCTCCTCTTCTCCTTCCACTGCCATCACTGCACTTCTTTACTTGTCTCCCCCTATCTCCCCTCCCCCTTTCTCTATCCCCCTTTCTCCCTCCCCCTGTCGCCCTCTATCTCCATTCCCCCTCCCTGTCTCCCCCTATCTCCCCTCCCCCTTTCTCTATCCCCCTTTCTCCCTCCCCCT
>NW_019944115.1:52722-58016 GCF_002910315.2 Salvelinus sp. IW2-2015
GTCCTTCCTTTTCCCCTCCCCCTCCCTTCTGCTTTCTTCCCCTATCCCTATCCCATTCCCCCTTTCTCCCCTCCCCCTGCCTCCCTCTATCTCCATTCCCCCTTTCTCCCTCCCCCTGCCTCCTCTATCTCCATTCCCCCTTTCTCCCCTCCCCCTGCCTTCTCTATCTCCATTCCCCCTTTCTCCCCTCCCCTGTCTCCCCTCTATCTTCCATTTCTTTTCTTCCCCTCCCCCTGGTCTCCCTCTATCTCCATTCTCCCCCTTTCTCCATTCCCCCTTTCTCCCCTTCCATCTCCATTTCCCCTTTCTCCATTCCCCCTTTTCCCCCCCAATGTCCAAGTCTGTATGATTGTATTATTATTAGGCCTACATCATTCTTCTCCTAATTGGATGTTCATTGCTTATTCATTATTCAATCTTAAGTCTCCCGTGTGGATCGCCTTATTGAGTGTGGTGTGTGTTGTGTGTGTGTGCATACAGATGTCCTGGTGGCGTGTATTAAATGTTTGGACGTTATTTTGTCAGCTGATGAGGAGATGAGGGTTGCGTCACTATCTGGAGAACCATCACCAGAGCACCCTGCACGTGCTGTCTGTAGACACACCAACCACACACACACACACACACACACCACACACACACACACACACACACACACACACACACACACACCACACCACAACACACACACACACCACACACACCACACACACACACACACACACACACACACACACACACACAACACACCCTCTCAGCAGTGCGTGTGTAGAGTCAGCAGGCAGATGGTCGTGTGATTGTCAGTGCTTCTGGCTCCAGGCGTACACACACATCAGGGACAGTATCTCTTCTCATCTCCTCACCTCTCATCTCCTCACCTTCTCTCTTTCTCTTCCTCATTCTCATCTCCTCACCTCATCTCTCACCTCATCTCCTTCACCTCATCTCACCTCTCATCTCATCTCCTCACCTTCTCATCATCTGCACTCTCATCATGTTCCTCACCTCTCATCTGCATCTTCCTCACCTCTCATCACCTCTCCTCACCTTCATCTCCTCTCTTCTCCTCTTCTATCTCATTCCTCCTCTCTCTCCTCTTCTCTCTCATTCTCCTCTCTTCTTCCTCTTCTCTCTCATCTCCTCTCCTCACCTCTCATCTCCTCTCTTTTCCTCTTCTCTCTCCTCTCCTCTTCTCTGTCCACTTCTCTCTCCTCCCCCAGGCCTTGTCAGTGTTCGGTGCTGGTTACTTGTGTGGCTAATCCGCTACATGGGGTGAGATAGCCCAGGAGCTAGAATGTAATCTACATTGAAGTTACGAATGCTCTTCTCATCTGCTGCTCGCTCTGTATCTCTGGTCAGGGGGTGTTGGTGCCGTGTGCTCTTGGTGGTGTCTTTCTGTGGGTGTGGTGTGTGTGTTGTGTGTTTCCCTCTTCTCTATCTGGCTGAGGAGACCAGTTAGAGAGCAGCAGTTTTCTCTGGTGGAGTTTCTCGCCTCGGTCAACACAGCCACCACACAACTACACAGCCACACAACTACACAGCCCACAACTACACAGCCACACCAACTACACAGCCACACCTACCACACAGACCAGCACAACTACACAACTACACAACTACACAACTACACAACTACACAACTACACAACTACACAACTACACAGCCACACAGCCACACAGCCACACAAGCCACAAGCCACACAACTACACAGCCACACAACTACACAGCCACACAACCACACAACTACACAAAATTCACTCCATCTCTGTCACACTCTTTCTCGCTCTGAGAGACCTGACACCTTATTAGCCTCTCTCTCCCTCTCTCTCATTCTCTCTCTCTCTCTCATTCTTGTTTGTTTTGTGTGTCTACTCTCCTTACTTTTTCACCTGTTTCACGGTCTAATTTTCTCTCTCTTTCTTCTGGAAGAAAATCAACAGCATAAGAAAGTAAAGAACAAAAGAGTTAGCAAAAGAAAACACCAGAAACAGACGTGTTGACTCTGTTTTTGGGGAAATGAATAGAGTTGTCAGTATCAGCACCTGTTAGCTGTAGCTTTACCTCTGTATATAACAGGCTTCAGTTTACCAACCACAGAGTACAATCTAGAGATTACAGCAGCTCAGTGACGTGTGTGTTGTCATTATATCTAGAGGATTACACCAGCTCTAAGTGACGTGTGTGTTGTCATTATATCTAGAGGATTCGCACCAGCTCAGTGACGTGTGTGTGTCATATATCTAGAGGATTACGAGATTCTCTCTCTGCAGGAGACTGTCAAACATGATGACAACACCACCCCAACGGGTGTTGCTGGGCAGCTTCAATGTGGGGCTCTTATTCTTCTCACTCTGCTTGGTGAGGTAGATTGCTGCTGTAACTTGATGACTCTTGACATACCTAACCAATTCCTTGGCTCTCTTGTAGAGTGTTTCTATTGTTTTCAGTGCCATTATGTCCTTGAGGAGCAGATTCAATGCATGAGCAGCACAGTCAATGGGTGTGATGTGAGGGTAGGACTCCTCCACTTTAGACCAAGCAGCCTTCATGTTCGCAGCATTGTCTGTCACCAGTGCAAATACCTTCTGTGGTACAAGGTATTGGATGACTGCCTTCAGCTCATCTGCAATGTAGAGACGGGTGTGTCTGTTGTCCCTTGTGTCTGTGCTATTGTAGAATACTGGTTGAGGGGTGGAGATGATGTAGTTAATTATACCCACGAACATTCGACCATCCATCAGAGATGATTGCAATACAGTCTGCTTTCTCTATGATTTTCTTGACCTTCACTTGAACTCTGCATCCAGCAAATGAGTAGATAAAGCATGTCTGGTTGGAGGGGTGTATGCTGGGCGAAAAACATTCAGAAATATCTTCCAATACACATTGCCTGTGAGCATCAGAGGTGAACCAGTTGCTTACACAGCTCCAGCAAGACATTCATCAGCATTTATCAGACTACGTTCCTCCATTTGAGTCCAAAAAACTTCCAGGAGGACCATGAGTTGTTGCTATCGATAAGGTATCTGATTCATAATTTTCACCTCTAATAGAAGTAGAGGGACTTTTGTCAGAGGTTGCTTGCTGTGAGCGCTGAGTGAACTTTATGCTCTTGGCCAGATGATTCTGCATCTTTATTGCATTCTTCACATATGAGTTGGCGCAGTATTTACAAATGTACACAACTTTTCATTTTCCTTTTACGTTCACCTGATCTAGAATTCCTTACAATTAAATGCCGACCGCATTATCTACCAAGAGAATTCTCTTCGATTATAATCACAGCCGTGTATATCCCCCCCAAGCAGACACCTCGTCGGCCCTGAAAGAACTTCATTGGACTATGTAAACTAGAAACCACATATCCTGAGGCTGAATTTATTGTAGCTGTGGATTTTAACAAGGCTAATCTGAAAACAAGACTCCCTAAATTTTATCAGCATATCGAATGCGCGACCCAGGCTGGCAAAACCCTGAATCATTGTTATTCTAACTTCCGCGATGCATACAAAGCCCTCCCCCACCCTCCTTTCGGGAAATCTGACCACGACTTCATTTTGTTGCTCCCAGCCTATAGACAGAAACTAAAACAGGAAACGCCCGTGCTCAGGTCTGTTCAACGCTGGTCCGACCAATCGGATTCCACGCTTCAAGATTGCTTCGATCACGTGGACTGGGATATGTTCCATATAGCGTCGGACAACAACATTGATGAATACGCTGATTCGGTGAGCGAGTTTTTTAGCAAGTGCATCNAACATCAGACAGGATGGCATTGTCTCCCTCAATCCGTGCAATGGCTACTGCTATAGATTTCAGGAGTTTCAGGCTATTTACCACTCTCTCCCAAAATACATCATCCAGTAGGATCCCCTTGATGGGGCTGTCCATATCGGTATACTGTGATATGGCTATTTCTTGGAGAGTCTCCTTCCCCTCCAGGAGACTGTCAAACATGATGACAACACCACCCCAACGGGTGTTGCTGGACAGCTTCAATGTGGTGCTCTTATTCTTCTCACTTTGCTTGGTGAGGTAGATTGCTGCTGATAACTTGATGACACTTCACATACCTAACCATTTCCTTGGCTCTCTTGTAGAGTGTTTCTATTGTTTTCAGTGCCATGATGTCCTTGAGGAGCAGATTCAATGCATGAGCAGCACAGCCAAGGGGTGTGATGTGAGGGTAAGATTCCTCCACTTTAGACCAAGCAGCCTTCATGTTCGCAGCATTGTCTGTCACCAGTGCAAATACCTTCTGTGGTACAAGGTAATTGATGACTGCCTTCAGCTCATCTGCAATGTAGAGACAGGTGTGTCTGTTGTCCCTTGTGTCTGTGCTATTGTAGAATACTGGTTGAGGGGTGGAGATGATGTAGTTAATTATACCCACGAACATTCAGAGATGATTGCAATACATTCTGCTTTCTCCATGATTTTCTTGACCTTCACTTGAACTCTGCATCCAGCAAATGAGTAGATAAAGCATGTCTGGTTGGAGGAGGGGTGTATGCTGGGCGAAAAACATTCAGAAATATCTTCCAATACACATTGCCTGTGAGCAACAGAGGTGAACCAGTTGCATACACAGCTCCAGCAAGACATTCATCAACATTTATCAGACTACGTTCCTCCATTGAGTCCAAAAAACTTCCAGGAGGACCATGAGTTGTTGCTATCGATAAGGTGTCTGAATCATCATTTTCACCTCGAATAGAAGTAGAGGGACTTTTGTCAGAGGTTGCTTGTTGTGAGTGCTGAGGGAACTTTATGCTCTTGGCCAGATGATTCTGCATCTTTGTTGCATTCTTCACATATGAGTTGGCGCAGTATTTACAAATGTACACAGCTTTTTATTTTCCTTTTACATTCACCTGATCTAGAATTCCTTACAATTAAATGCCGACCGCATTATCTACCAAGAGAATTCTCTTCGATTATAATCACAGTCGTGTATATCCCCCCCAAGCAGACACCTCGACGGCCCTATGTAAACTAGAAACCACATATCCCGAGGCTGAATTTATTGTAGCTGGGGATTTTAACAAGGCTAATCTGAAAACAAGGCTCCCTAAATTTTATCAGCATATCGGATGCGCAACCAGGGCTGGTAAAACCCTGGATCATTGTTATTCTAACTTCCGCGATGCATACAAAGCCCTCCCCCACCCTCCTTTCGGGAAATCTGACCACGACTCCATTTTGTTGCTCCCAGCCTATAGACAGAAACTAAAACAGGAAACGCCCGTGCTCAGGTCTGTTCAACGCTGGTCCGACCAATCGGATTCCACGC
>NW_019944115.1:63366-66459 GCF_002910315.2 Salvelinus sp. IW2-2015
GACTGCGTGGCCATGCACGCCTCCAACTCAATCATCAAGTTTGCAGACAACACTACAGTGTTAGGCTTGATTACCAACAATGACAAGACGGCCTACAAGGAGGAGGTGAGGGCCCTCGGAGTGTGGTATCAGGAAGATAACCTCACACTCAATGTCAACAAAACAAAGGAGATGGTCGTGGACTTCAGGAAACAGCAGAGGGAGCAGCCCCTATCCACATCGACGGGACAGTAGTGGAGAAGGTGGAAAGTTTTAAATTTCTCGGCGCACACATCAGGGACAAACTGAAATGGTCCACCCACACAGACAGCGTGGTGAAGAAGGCGCAGCAGCGCCTCTTCAACCTCAGGAGGCTGAAGAAATTCAGCTTGTCATCAAAAACATTTACAAACTTTTACAGATGCACAATCGAGAGCATCCTGTCGGGCTGTATCACCACCTGGTACGGCGACTGCTCCGCCCACAACCGTAAGGCTCTCCAGAGGGTAGGGAGGTCTGCACAATGCATCACCGGGGGCAAACAAACAAAAAAACGGCTTATATCTCAAGGCCATCAGACTGTTAAACAGCCATCACTAACATTGAGTGGCTGCTGCCAACATACTGACTCATCTCTAGCCACTTTAATAATTAAATATTGGATGTAATAAATGTATCACTAGCCACTTTAAACAATGCCACTTTATATAATGTTTACATACCCTACATTACTCATCTCCTATGTATATACTGTACTTTATACCATCTACTGCGTCTTGCCTATGCCGTTCGGCCATCGCTCATCCATATATTTATATGTACATATTCTTATTCATTCTGTTACACTGGTGTGTATAAGGTAGTTGTTGTGAAATTGTWYGATTACTTGTTAGATATTACTGCATGGTCGGAACTAGAAGCACAAGCATTTCGCTACACTCGCATTAACATCTACTAACCATGTGTCGGTGACAAATAAAAATTTGAGTTGATTTGATACATTAACTGCAGTGAAATGTCTCCACACATCAGATAGTGCCCGTGGCATTTCCCTGTAAAGATGAGAAAAACATGAGTAAAAAAACAACAAATACAATWCCATGTACAGATAAATAGTTAAGCAATTAGATTAAACAACTCCTTTGTAAGATTTTTTTTTAAAAATGAAACATGTATGGAAACAGGTGAATTAATACTCCTCAGTTAGCAGGATCTAAAGCTAAAACCCACATGGTAGCAAAAACTAACTAGCAGAAATTATTTTAACACACTTTGCTGAAGGCTACTATTTACTAGTTAACAAAAAATCATGTATGTCATGTAAAACATATTCACCTCACCCAGTATTGTAATCAAAACTTACCAGAAAGCATGTAGTCCTGCTCGCTCAGACAGGTAGTGGCAGTGTGGGCCATAGAGCATCATTAGTGTGCAAGATCTGAGGATCAAGGCTGTAAATGTGCTGGGAAAGAATGCACTGTGCGATGGGGGAGAGGGGGATTTGTAGCAATTCATTGAGTTGGGGATGGTTGTTTAAAAAAAAACCCAAAATATGCCGACAAGAGACGTAGAATTGACGTTAATGAGTGTATACTCCAGGAGGAGAGAAGTTGGTTAACGTGTTTTTGGTTATTTAAGAACCGGTAGGTATTTAGCCAGGGTATAGATTGACTTGGGAGAGAACACACGTTCGTCGATTTTGCAGAGAAACAGACGGAACAACCTGGGGGAATATGTTTAGGGGGAGAGGAGGGATGAATGGAGCTCATTGGAAAGCTGGGGATTATTAGAGGTGACCCGTGATGGTTGGAGAGGCCAGATTGGGGTGCATTTGCCGAGGACAAGACCAAGAGGCAGAGAAGAGGAGTAGGGGGAAGGCAGACAGCAGATAGGCATAGGCCACAAGAGCAAAGAATAAACACAAAAGGGGTGGAGATAACCGACAAAAAAGGACAGAGAAAGGAGAAAGAAATGAGAGGAGAGAAGCATCAAAACATAGGAGGGTCCAGTAACAAAGCAGGTTAACACCCCTAGCGCGACGGATAAGTGCACAAGATGGGATCTTTTATGGACTCAGAGAGGTCAAGGAACACCCGTGAGTTAACGGGTCCCCTCCAAATAAGACGGCACCCTACAACGGAGCAGTGTCCCCAATCACTGGGCCACTAGGGGGCAACAGGGATGTGGAGGGGGAATTCTTTGGTTTAGACGCCAGAGGAAAGAGTGCGCTCCTACGGAGGGGCCTCCCACACATTCAGCAGGAGCGACACTGGGATCTCCGCCTCCAGGGACTGACCAGGACCCAACTAGCTTAGCTGTTCAGGAGAGCAGGCCAGCAGTGGATATGCGAAGGTGGTCACGCTGCTGGCTGTGTGAGTTAACTTATTTGTTTTGTGACTGTTTTTGATGAATGTGAGCCACAAATTGCAGGCTTATTCCACTGGAACACTTTGTTGAAAAAATTCTGGAAATTTACGCCGGAAAGTTTTTCCGAACCGACTTGTGGCAACCAGATACATCAGATCTCATCGATGGGTGGATATGGTCCTCAGCCAAAGGTCGGTGGAGAGAGAGAGTGAGGGTGAGGAGAGAGAGAAGATGGGGGGGGTAGGAGGAGAGAGGAAGTAGATGTTGAGAGACTTGGTAACTGGGTCGCAATGTACTTAACATGACAGGCTAGATAACACGACTTGCTTGTGGGGAAGGTAGCATGGAAGGGTGATGGTCTCTCACCCCCCTCGCATCTCTTCCTGCTTTCTCGGTTCGTCCCTCTCTCTCTCCGCTCCTTCAACCGCTGGTGCCTCATGGCGTTGCTGTAGCTCAGAAGAGTTGGTAGCTCTCTCTGTGTCTGAGTCTCCCCCTGCCGTCTCTTGTCTGTTTACTCGAGAAGAATGTCCACATGCGTCAGATTCTCTTCTGCCTTCCTCAGGCCCTCAGAGACGGGGGCTCTCAGGTGATAGAGTTAGCGTAGCTTTCTGTTCTCAGTCACGGGTGGAGTTAGGGTCGGGATCGTGATTGCGGCTGACGGTGTCCCGCCTCGAGATACAAAACGAATAAAAAAAAAAAAAGAAGAGGTGCGGAGGAGAGAAGGGTCTTCTATCTTCTGCCTAACGG
>NW_019944115.1:66484-69519 GCF_002910315.2 Salvelinus sp. IW2-2015
GTTCTCTTCATCCCTCTCTCAGTCTCTCCCCCCCCCCTCCTCCTTCTTCTTACCGTCTTCATTCGTCCCTCTTCTCTTTCTGCTTCACCCTCTCTCGACCTCCCTCATCCCATTTCTTCATGGTTCCTCCCCCTCCATCTCTTCTGTCTCTTCACCCTCTCTCTCGTCACTCCTCCTCCGCCTCCACTCTCCTGTCTACCGTTCTCTTCATCCCTCTCTCTTCCTCCTGCTCTCCCACTCCATCTCTTACCCTGTCTCTTCGTTACCTCCTCTCTCTTCTTCCTCCTCCCCCTCCGTATTCCTCTTCTGTCTCTTTTTCGTCCCTCTCTCTTCTCTATTCTCCTTCCCCGTCCCGCTCTTCTGTTCTCCTCGTCCCTCCTCTCTTTTCTTCCTTTCCCCTCCATACTCTTCGTTCTCTTCGTCCCTACTCTTCTTCTCCTCCCCCCCCTCGCATAACTTCTTGCTTGATTCTCTTCGTCGCTTCCTCCTCTCTCTCACTATCTTCTCTCGTCCCTCTCTTCCTCCCTCCTCCCTCCCGTCCTCTCTCGTTCTCTTGTATCTCAGGGTGAGAAGAGTTAGAGTAGAGCTGGGATGAGCTGCGAGGGACCTGTTGCACCTTCCAATGTCCCCACAATCGCCTTGTGGTGTGGCTCGTAGCGAGGTTTGTGGTTGAGGTACCCGCACTAGAAATAGCAGCCAGAATTCACCCGCGACCAGGAGTACCCATATTATCTGCGCTGTTGGGGCACTACATTGTCCCAACGGCCTGCCTGGTTTCCAGTTTGTCACATCAGGTGTTAGACCGGTCGATGTTAAGGAATAAGAATTTGAAACTAAATTTCGCCTAGTTAAATAAAAAGACGAGAGAGAGTGATTGGCCGTTGGCTTCTTTCAGCTAATTAGGCATTATGTTTGTCCTAGACAACACATTAGCCAGATATTATTTGGTCTTAATACATCACCATATTCATTTTCAGGTCTTCATCTTCATGTGTTGTGCATGCGCTTGTAAGAGAACCATTATGCGTAGATATGTGTCAAAAAACCAGATCAATACTGCATCATACTTTTGACACTTTCTGTATTTTGACAAGTTCGCTAATAACTTAGATTGCTGACATGGATAAGCATTTAAGAGCTGTATCAACAGTGGCTTGTGAGTGAGATTGTCCTTTAACTCTGTCGGTAATGCCTGTGTGTGTACTTTCCCTCTCTGTGCTGTTCGAACTTCCCTCCGATGGAAGACAGGTAAAAGGCATTATCCTCCTCTCCTCTCTATCGCCTGGCTAGGGTGCTAGCTCCCATGATACCCTCTCCCCTTCTCTCCTCTCCTCTCCCGTCTTCCTCTCCTCTTCTCTCTCCCTCACCCCTCTTCTCTCCCCTCACCCTTCCTCCTCTCTCTCCCCTGTTCTCCCCTTCTCTCCCTCCCCCTCTTCTCTCCCCTCACCCCTCCGTCTCCTCTTCCTCTCCCCTTCTCCTTCTTCTCTCTCCCCTCACCCCTCTTCTCTCCCCCTCACCCCTCCGTCCTCCTCTCTCTCCCCCGTCTCCTCGTTCTCTCTCCCTCCCTCCCTCCTCCCCCGTCTCCTCTCCTCTTCTCTCTACCCCCCTCTCCTCTCCCCTCACCTCTCCGTCTCCCTCTCCTCTCCCGTCTCCTCTCCTCTCCAGAGGACAGAAGCTAGAGGATTACTCTACCTGGCACACACTACTTCCCCTGTGGCACAGAGAACTGGGTTAATCTATACTCACAGACACACACACACACACACACACACACACGTGTCTAGTACCCCCCACTTTTTCATTGGCATGTCTGTGGAAACCTGTAGAGTTTTGTTTGGATTCCTCAGACCTAATTGTAACATAATATAGTGGTAGACGTACACCGTTCCCCCTGCATTCTGTGTTAATACAACAAACTAGTCTTAGTGTTAGAGTTTCCCATTTGTGTTGTGTTCTCTCCCTSTRKSMSTSTGCCTGGCCAGAAATACTGAGATTGGTCAACTGTGTTGCCAGCATTGTGAAGGAAACAATCACCTATTATAGAATGTGGGAGTGAGCAATATGTCAAATCCACAAACAAACACACTCACAAGAATGCATACAGGGCACGATAGACGGGTAGAGAAAGTCGATGAGGAGGTGGAGGGAGAGAGAGAGCTTGTAGAGGTGACAGACTTCACAGCTTCATAACAAGTGTTAGCAGAACACAGTGATTTGATTATGTAAATCCTTCTCCTCAACGTACACTATACATTAACAAGATGTTTATCTTTCATTTGCTGTATTGGACTTGTTAATGTGTGAAAGTTACATATTTCTGAAAACTATTTTAGAATTTCCCGCGCTGCCTTTTCAGCGGGATGTTGTCAGGGGTTCCGCTAGCGGAACGCGTGTCCTAGAAAGGACTATTTATAGTTTACTGCATACAATGGCAGTCTGTGAACACAAGGCTCTTGCCGACTGCAGTATAGTACAGAGTATATATACTGACTGGTTTGTATGGTTGGTTGCGTCCCAGATTGCCCCCTATTCCCTACATACAGCAGAGCCCTATGGGCCATGTTAAATAGTACTGAATAGGSGGCCATCTGGGAGACACATATTGACTGTTATGATTGGCTGAGGTCAGCTGTGCTCTCTCTCTCTCTACAGCCTATCAGCAGGGATCTTTGGGCAGTGAGCGCTCTGGACCTATCCGGTGTCAGCGTTGTCGGGAGGTGTGTAAGGGAGAGGTGGTGCGCGTTCAGGACACACACTTCCACGTCAAGTGTTTCACCTGCACAGGTAAGGACACGCTTGGCTACCTTCACTGCTTATTAGAAATGTGTCTGTCTGCACCTCTTCCTGCAGTAGTAGGTCACTCCTGAATGTTAAGGCTCTTACAGGCTGGGACTCAGACTGTGACGTCAATTCCCTGTGGACACACACACACACACACACACACACACACACACACACACACACACACACACACACACACACACGCCAATAATGATCCAGACGAAGGATTAGAAGAACCGTGTAGGAGGGCGTGG
>NW_019944115.1:75750-87838 GCF_002910315.2 Salvelinus sp. IW2-2015
AGGATTCTCAGTACATCGCACAGACAGGAATACATACAGTGGCTTGCATAAGTATTCACCCCCCTTGGCATTTTTCTTATTTTGTTGCCTTACAACCTGGAATTAAATTAGATTTTTGGGGGGTTTGTATTATTTGATTTACACAACATACCTACCACTTTGAAGATGCAAAATATTTGTTAATGTTAAACAAACAAGAAATAAGACAAAAAACAGAACTTGAGCGTGCATAACTGTTCACCCCCCAAAGTCAATACTTTGTAGAGCCACCTTTTGCAGCAATTACAGCTACAAGTATCTTGGGGTATGTCTCTATAAGCTTGGCACTTCTAGCCACTGGGATTGTTAACCATTCTTCGATGCAAAACTGCTCCAGCTCCTTCAAATTGGAAGGGTTCCGCTGATGTACAGCAATCTTTAAGTCATACCACAMATTCTCAATTGGATTGAGGTCTGGGCTTTGACTCGGCCATTCCAAGACATCTAAATATTTCCCCTCAAACCATTCGACTATTGCTTTAGCAGTATGCTTAGGGTCATTGTCCTGCTGGAAGGTGAACCTCCATCCCAGTCTTAAATCTCTGGAAGACTGAAACAGGTTTCTGTCAAGAATTTCCCTGTATTTAGCGCCATCCATTATTCCTTCAATTCTGACCAGTTTCCCAGTCCCTGCCGATGAAAAACATCCCCACAGCATGATGCTGCCACCACGATGCTTCACTGTGGGGATGATGTTCTCGGGGTGATGAGAGTTGTTGTGCTTGTGCCAGACATAGCGTTTTCCTTGATGGCCAAAAAGCTACATTTTAGTCTGATCTGACCAGACTACCTTCTTCCATATGTTTGGGGAGTCTCCGACAGGCCTTTTGGCGAACACCAAACATGTTTGCTTACTTTTTTCTTTAAGCAATGGCTTTGTTCTGGCCACTCTTCCGTAAAAAAACAGCTCTGTGGAGTGTACGGCTTAACGTGGTCCTATGGACAGATACTCCAATCTCCGCTGTGGAGCTTTGCAGCTTTTTAATGGTGCTCCGTGGGATGTTCAAAGTTTCTGATATTTTTTTATAACCCAACCCTAATCTGTACTTCTCCACCCTTTGTCCCTGACCTGTTTGGGGAGCTCCTTTGTCTTCATGGTGCCACTTGCTTAGTGGTGTTGCAGACTCTGGGGCCTTTCAGAACAGGTGTATATATCCTGAGATCATGTGACAGATCATGTGACACTTAGATTGCACACAGATAAAGTCCACCTAACTAATGATGTGACTTCTGAAGGTAATTGGTTGCACCAGATCTTATTTAGGGACTTCACAGCAAAGGGGGTGAATACATATGCACGCACCACTTTCCCGTTTTTTTTTAACAAGTAATTTCTTTCATTTCACTTCACTTAACCATGGCAAGGTGACTGGTAATATGGCAGAATATAAACACTGTAGTTATTCACTCTGCAAGGCAATCAAACAAGCTAAACGTCAGTATAGAGATAAAGTGGATCAACGGCTCAGACACAAGACGCATGTGGCAGGGACCACAGACAATCACGGACTACAAAAAGGAAAACCAGCCACGTCGCCGAGACCAACGTCTTGCTTCCGGACAGGCTAAACACCTTCTTCGCACGCTTTGAGGATAACACAGTGCCACCAACGCGGCCCGCTACCAAGAACTGTGGGCTCTCCTTCTCCGTGGCCGATGTGAGTAAAACATTTAAARATGTTAACCTTCACAAGGCTGCTGGCCCAGATGGCATCTCTAGCCACGTCCTCAGAGCATGCGCAGACCAGCTGGCTGCTGTGGTTACGGGCATATTCAATCGCTCCCTATCCCAGTCTGCTGTCCCCACATGCTTCAAGATGGCCACCATTTTTCCTGTATCCAAGAAGGCAAAAGGTAACTGAACTAAATGACTATCGCCCCGTAGCACTCACTTCTGTCATCATGAAGTGCTTTGAGAGACTAGTCAAGGATCATATCACCTCCACCTTACCTGTCACCATAGATCTACTTCAATTTGCTTACCGCCCAAACAAATCAACAGACGATGCAATCGCCATCACTCTGCGCACTGCCCTATCCCATCTGGACAAGAGGAATACCTATGTAAGAATGATGTTTATTGACTATAGCTCAGCCTTCAACACCATAGTACCCTCCAAGCTCATCATTAAGCTCAGACCCTGGGTCTGAACCCTGCGCTTTGCAACTGGGTCCTGGACTTCCTGACAGGCCGCCCCCAGGTGGTGAAGGTAGGAAACATCCCCTTCACTCTGCTGATCCTCAACACTGSGGCCCAACAAGGGTGTGTGCTCAACCCCCTCCTTTACGCCCTGTTCACTGATGACTATGTGGCCAAGCACACCTCCAACTCAATCATCACGTTTGCAGACGGCACAACAGTAGCAGGTTTATTTACCAACAACAACGAGACAGCCTACAGGGAGGAGAGGACTCTGGGAGTGTGGTGCCTGGAAAACAACCTCTCACTCAACGTCAACAAAACAAAAGAGATGATCGTGGACTTCAGGAAACAGCAGAAGGTGCACCCCCCTATCTACATCGACGGGACCGCAGTGGAGAAGGTGGAAAGCTTCACGTTCCTTGACATACACATCACTGACTAACTGAAATGGACCACCCACACAGACAGAGTGGTGAAGGCGCAAAATAGCCTCCTGAGGTTGAAGAGGCTAAAGGAATTTGGCTTGTCACCTAAAACCCTCACAAACTTTTACAGATGCCAATTGAAAGCATCCTGTCGGGCTGTACACCGCCTGGTTCGGCAACTGCACCGCATGCAACCGCAAGGCTCTCCAGAGGGTGGTGWGGTCTGCCCAACACATTACCGGGAGCAAACTACCCGCCCTCSAGGACACCTACAGCACCCGATGTCACAGGAAGGCCAAAAAGATCCTCAAGGATATCAACCACCCACACTGCCTGTTCACTCCACTATCATCCAAAAGGCGAGGTCYGTACAGGTGCATCAAAGCTGGAACCGAGAGACTGAAAAACAGCTTATATCTCAAGGCCATCAGACTGTTAAACAGCCATCACGAGCACATTAGAGGCTGCTGCCTATAGGCATAGACTAGYAARCACTGGCCACTTTAAGGAATGGAACACTAGTCACTTTAATAATGTTTACATATCTGGCATTAGTCATCTCATATGTATACYCTGTATTCTATACTATTCTACGGTATCTCATTCACTTAATAATGTTTACATATCTTGCATTACTCATCTCATATGTTTATACTGTATTCAATAATATTCTACTGTATTCTATAATATTCTACTGTATCTTAGTCCGTTCCGCTCTGACATCACTCCTCCATATGTATATAGTCTTAATTCATRCCTACATTGACATTATTTGTGTGTATTGGGTATATGTTGTGTAATTTGTTAGATATTACTTGTTAGATATTACTGCACTGTCGGAGCTAGAAGCACAAGCATTTCGCTACACCTGCAATAACATCTGCTAATCACGTGTATGTGACCAATAACATTTGATTGGATTTGATATAGTTGTTATACACACTAAGGAGATGTAAAGCATTTCGCTGTACAATCTGTACCTACAGTGTGATGCATTGTGTCATGACAACAACAGTATGTTTTTGAACACATGCTGTAGGTAGGGCCAATGCTTTGTGGCTGTGCTCTCATCTTCTTAGAAGTTTAAGTGAATACCTGCTCCAGCACATCACATACAGTAGTTCACTGCCACCATAGAAAGRGTTTGTATAAGCTACTTAGTCGAGGATTGTTTCAAATGGGGTTTTATGATATCCCCCTCTACTTTCACTTGTGTGTTTTCAGTTGAGGGGTTGCTGTGGTAACCATGTGAAAGGGCCCCCTCCCTCTGATTGGTGGTTATTCTCAGCCTCACTAGGGAGCCTCAACCAATGGGAAACCCCCATTACAAAGACAAGAGAGAAGGTTCAGGCAGAGAGAGAGCAGAGTGCGCGGGTTATATTTCCCCCTAAGTCATGATGTCATATGTTTGTTTCTTCCATCTCTCTGTTTCCCCCCTCTCTCTCTCTTCTCTCTCTCACTCTCGCTCCTAACCTGAGCTCTCCTCTCCTCTCCTCTCCTTTCATCTCAAAAATGGAGCCAATGGGATAGTCTCAAAAGTGCAAAAGGCAAACTCAAGCAAAAATAGTTAGACATGGACGTATTTGACCAGGTCTGACCTGACACAAACAGGAGACAGGTGATGCCAGTACAGTAGAAGCAGTATTGTGTGACCATTGCCCTCCCTCTCTGTGGTTCTATCCACTGTGTTTCCAGTAGCATTCGATGGACACAGCTTTCTAAAGACTGCTATTGTTTCACTGTCCACCTTCCTTCCTTCCCTCCTACCCTTTCCTTCCCTCCCTACCTCTCCTTCCCTCCCTACCCTTCCTTCACCCCTTACCCTTCCTTCACCCCTACCCTTCCTTCCTTCACACCCTACTCCTTCCTTCACCCCTACCCTTCCTTCATCCCCTATTACACCTTCCTTCCCTCCCTACCCTTCTTCCTTCTTCCCCTTCCTTCCCTCCCTACCTTCCTTCAACCCCTACCCTTCCTCACCCCCTACCCTTCCTTCCCTCCTACCCTTCCTTCCTTCTTCCTTCCTTCACCCCCTACCCTTCCTTCCTTCCACCTTCCTTCCCTTCCCTCTTCCTGTCCCTCCCACCCTCCTTCCCACCCCTACTCCGTTCCTTCCCCCCCTACTCCTCGCTTTCCCCTCCCTACCTTCTTCACCCCTACCCTTCCTTCACCCCTACTCCTCCCTCCTCTTCATCCCCCACCTACCCCCCCATTCTCTCCCTCCCGTGAGCCCTTCCTTTCCCCCGTACCCTTTTTCACCCACACCCTTCCTTGCCTCCCTACCCTTCCTTCCCTCCCTACCCTCTTCCCTCCCTACCCTTCCTTCCTCCCTACCCTTCCTTTCACCCCTAACCCTTCCTTCCTTCCTTCCCTCCCTACCCTTGCCTCCTCCCTCCCTACTCCTTCCTTCCTTCACTCCCCTACCCTTCCTTCTCACCCCCTACCTTCCTTCCTTTCCCTCCCTACCCTTCCTTCCCTCCCTACCCTTCCTTCCCTCCCTACCCTTCCTTCACCCCCTACCCTTCCTTCCCTCCCTACCCTTCCCCTCGACTACATGTTCTCTCCTCTAGTCATCCCCCTGTTTTCTGTTCTGTTTGTTTTTCATTTCTGTTGCTTGTCTTTGGCTGATGATGATCTGGGTGTGTGATGGGGAATGGAACAGACACATGAAGAGGATAGAAAGATGGAGAGAGAGAGAAAGAGGTTGGTCATGGTTTAGGCGACAGTTATCAAACCAAGCATGTATCTCTCTGTCTCTGTCTCTGTCTCTGTCTCTGTCTCTGTCTCTGTCTCTGTCTCTCTCTCTGTTTCTCTCTCTGTCTCTGTCTCTCTGTCTCTGTTTCTCTCTCTGTCTCTGTCTCTGTCTCTCTGTCTCTCTCTGTTTCTCTCTCTGTCTCTCTCTGTTTCTCTCTCTGTCTCTGTCTCTGTTTCTGTCTCTGTTTCTGTCTCTGTCTCTCTCTCTGTCGCTCTCCATCTCTCTCCCCTCTCACTATATGATAGTTATCCAAGCATGAAATCAATTTCCCATCATGGGACAGTTTGACATTGACGTGTTCAGTGTGTGATAGGGTGGCTAAACGAATAAGTCTGTGTGCGTGTGTGTGTGTGATAGGGAGGCTGAAATGGCTAAATTACACTCTGGTCAATTTCATTTGAGGAATTGTAAAACACCAAGGTGGACAACGTGGTCATATTTGTCATAACCATCTATTGATCCTGTGATATTAGCTCATTTATCTTTCTAACTTGGTATTTTTGTGTCTGTAAGGAAAAATATAGGAAACACATAGTGCATATGGAAAATATTCAGACCCCTTGACTTTTTCCACACTTTGTTACYTTACAGCCTTATTCTAAAATGGATTCAATTGTTTTTATCTCTCATCAATCTACACACAATACCCCATAATGACATCACAATACCCCATAATGACATCACAATACCCCATAATGACATCACAATACCCCATAATGACAAAGCAAAACAGATTTTTAGAAATGTTTGCAAATGTATAAAAATAAAATAAAAAATMGAAGTATTCACGCTCTTTACTCAGTACTTCGTTGAATGTGGAGCGTCGCTGGATGTGGAGCGTTGCTGCACAGCTATTTTCAGGTCTCTCCAGAGATGTTCAATCGAGTTCAAATCCGGGCTCTGGCTGGGCCACCCAAGGACATTCAGAGACTTGTCCCTAAGCCGCTCCTGCATTGTCTTGGCTGTGCTTAGGGTCATTGTCCTGTTGGAAGGTGAACCTTCTCCCCAGTCTGAGGTCCTGAGCTCTCTGGAGCAGGTTTTCATCAAGGATCTCTCTGTTCTTTGCTCCATTCATCTTTCCCTCGATCCTGACGAGTCTCCCAGTCCCTGTCGCTGAAAAACATATTCACAGCATGATGCTGTCACCACCATTCTTCACCATAGGGTTTCCTCCAGACGTGACGCTTGGCATTAAGGGCAAAGAATTCAATCTTGGTTTCATCAGACCAGATAATCTTGTTTCTCATGGTCAGAGAGTGGGCTGTCTTGTGCCTTTGACTGAGGAGTGGCTTCCATCAGGCCACTCTACCATAAAGGCCTGATTGGTGGAGTGCAGCAGAGATGGTTGTCCTTCTGGAAGGTTCTACCGTCTCCATAGAGGAACTCTGGAGCTCTGTCAGAGTGACCATCAGGTTCTTTGTCACCTCCCTGACCAAGGCCTTTCTTCCCCAATTGCCAGCTCTAGGAAGAGGTTTGTTGGTTCCAAACTTCTTCCATTTAAGAATGCTGAAGCCCACTCTGTTCTTGGGGACCTTCAATGCTGCAGAAATGTTTTGTTACCCTTCCCCAGATCTGTGCCTCGACACAATRCTGTCTCGGAGCTCTACGGACAATTCCTTCGACCTCATGGCTTGGTTTTTCCTCTGACATGCACTGTCAACTGTGGGATCTTATATAGACAGGTTTGTGCCTTTCCAAATCATGTCCAATCAATTGAATTTACCACAGGTGGACTCCAATCAACTTTTAGAAACATCTCAAGGATGARCAATGGAAACAGGGTGCACCTGAGCTCAGTTTTGAGTTTCGTAGCAAAGGGTAAATAAGGTATTTCTGTTTTTATTTGTCATAAATTTGCTAAATATTCTAAAAATCCGTTTTTGTGTTTCATTATGGGGTATTGTGTGTAGATTGATGGAACAAAATAATTTTATCATTTTTAGAATAAGGCTGTAACGTAACAAAATGTGGAAAAAGTCAAGGGGTCTGAATAGTTTCCAAATGCACTGTTTAGGCAGAACTGTTTATATTTGGGAAACAATAAGTGCAGTTTTCTATGAAGCTGTTCCTTTCATTCCTTCCTCAGATTCTCACTGTCTGTTATCATCGCTTGTCTGTCTCAGTCTGTCTGTCTCAGTCTGTCTGTCTCAGTCTGTCTGTCTCAGTCTGTCTGTCTCAGTCTGTCTGTCTCTGTCTGTCTGTCTCTGTCTGTCTGTCTGTCTGTCTGTCTCTGTCTGTCTGTCTGTCTTTCTCCATCTCTCTCTCAGCAGGGAGTTCAGTTGCATTGTGATGGAAAGAGCAGACAGAGATGATTATTATTACAGCATTCTTTGAGTGCAGCAGCAGTCCGTTATAGAGAAGTCATTATAATTCCATTCTGTTGACTGCTCCGTCGTTTTCTCTCTATTGTAACACACACACACACACACACACACACACACATATATACAACCCCTTCTGTACACCCTTCAGTTGTTAGTCGTATCTCTCCCTTACTGTATTGATTCACATTCGATCCAGAGCTCAACATTATGATTGATTTCTCATGCATTACTGAGAGAGCACTAATCGTGTTTATCCTCCTATTTAAACCCATTATAGAGCAACTCATTATGGCGTGGAGAAGAATCTAAATGTAATCTAAATCCAAGACAAAACACTATGGAAAATACTTTGATATAGTGTAGAAAATACACTGTGGAACATAGAATTTCAGTATGAATACACAAACTGTATAATTTATTGCATGAAATAGTAAGAATGTCTTATTCTTATTGACAAACATTTAGGAGAAGCAGCACAACAACATTTCAACTTAATAATATGTACATTATCTTTTCAATTTACATGACATTGTTGCCTTATCTTTCGTTGTGGCTGGCAACGTGACATTTCTGATCTGCATCTCTAAATTGACCGTAAATACCAGTATCACAGTAGCCACTAGTCAATAAGTTTACAAACTATTAAAACATTTCAGCAACTTTTCATTTAAAACATATTAGAGTCTTGAATAATGCAAGAATTCACAAGTATCTACAGACAATTAAAGGGTTTATTTTCCTGTTAGCAAAATGTAGCTTGCAAGACAATAACGCAGCTAACTATGCTAACAAGTAACATTAGCATATCAAACATGAACGTTTATTCCTCTCATATGAATATAAATGTACAGTTTCAGGATATTAAAGTTACCTTTAGAACAAACCAGTTTGCTTTTTATCGGACAATGAAAGAAAGTTGAAAACCAATAGAACATGAGAAAAACAGACTACTGGTTTCAGTTGGCAGATGGAAGTCTGTATAGAATAATAGATTACTGTTTCAATGGCAGATGGAAGTCTGTATAGAATAATAGATTACTGTTTCAATGGCAGATGGGAGTCTGTATAGAATAATAGACTACTGTTTCAATGGAGTTTAATGACATTGGCGTATGCCGGATGGAAGTCGTATACAAAATAGGCTAACTAATTTAAATGACATATGGAAGTCTGTATAAAACATTGCTATAATTTAATGACATATGGAAGTCTGTATAAACAATAGGCTACTAATTTAATGGCATGTGGAGTCTGTATAAACAAATAGACTACTAGTTTAAATGACATATGGAAGTCTGTATAAACATGACTATAGTTTAATGGCTGTGGAAGTCTGTTATACAATAGACTACTATTTAAATTGACATATGGCGTCTGTATAAACTAGGTTTAATTTAAATTTACATGTGGGAGTATGTTAAAAAAACAATAGACTACTAATTTAAAAAATGGCATGTGGAGTCTGTATAAAAATAGACTACTAGTTTAATGGACATGTGAAGTCTGGTATAAAACATAGATACTAGTTTTAAATGGCTGTGGAAGTCTGTATAAAACAATAGATACTAGTTTAAATGGCAGTGGAGTCTGTATAAAACATAGGCTACTAGTTTTAAATGGCAGATGGAGTCTGTATAAAAATAGCTACTGGTTTAAATGGCATATGGAAGTCGTTAAACAATAGAGCTAGTAGTTTAAAGATGTGGAGTCTGTATAAAACATAGGCTACTTTTAAATGGCATGTGGAAGTCTGTATAAAAAATAGACTAATAATTTAAATGACTGTGGAGTCTGTATAAACAATAGACTACTAATTTAATGATGTGAGTCTGTTATACAAACAATAGGCTATCTAGTTTATGGATGTGGAAGTCTGTATAAAACAATAGATACTAGTTTTTAAATGACTAATGGAAGTCTGTATAAAACAATAGTCTAATTTAAATGGCATTGGTGGAAGTCTGTATAGAAAATGACACTAGTTTCATGACATATGGAAGTCTGTATAAAACATGACTACAATTTAAATGGAATGTGGAAGTTGTATAAAACAATAGACTATATGTTTAAATGACTATGGAAGTCTGTATAAAAATAGACTACTAATTTAAATGACATGGTGGAAGTCCTGTGATAAGAAAAATAGGCTACTATTTAATGGATGTGGAAGTCTGTATAACAATAGACATATGTTTAAATGAATATGGAGTCTGTATAAAAACATAGACTACTAATTTAAATGAATGTGGAAGTTGTATAAACAATAGGCTCTAGTTTAAATGGCTAGTGGAAGTCTGTATAAAAATAGACTCTAGTTTTCAAATGACATATAGGAAGTTCTGTTAAAACAATGACTACTAGTTTAAATAGACTGTGGAAGTCTGTATAAAATATAGATACTAATTTAAATGGCAATTGGAAGTCTGTATAAAAAATAGACTATAGTTTTAAAATGGCAGTGGGAGTCTGTATAAAAAATAGACTACTGTTTAAGGTGGCCTGTGGAGTTGGTAATAAAACATAGACTACTAGTTTAAATGGCAATGTGGAGTCTGTATAAAAAAAATAGACTACTTAGTTTAAATGGCATGTGAGTCTGTAAAAAAACATAGACTATAGTTTAAATGGTTGTGGAGTTGTATAAAAATAGACTACTAGTTTAAATGGCATGTGGAAGTCTGTATAAAACTAGACTACTAGTTTAAATGGCATGTGAAAGTTGTATAAACATAGATACTAGTTTACAATGGCATGTGGAAGTCTGTATAAACATAGCTATAGTTTAATATGGCATGTGGAAGGTAGTATAGAAAATAGACTACTAGTTTAAATGGCATTGGATAGTCTGTATAAGACAATAGATACTCGTTTTAATGACATGTGGAAGCTGTATAAAAAATAGACTACTAGTTTAAATGACATTTTGAGTTGTATAACATGGACCCCCCTTAACCCTTGTTTAATGACTGTGGGTCTGTATAACATAGCTACTAATTTAACTGAATTGGGAAGTCTGTATAAAAATAGGCTTACTAGTTATGACAATGTGGAAGTCTGTATAAAAATAGATAAGTTTAAATGACATGTGGAAGTTGTATAAAAAATATTATACTAGTTTAAATGTATTGGGAAGTCTGTATAAAAAATAGGATACTAGTTAAATGGATGTGGGGAAGTCTGTATAAAAAATAGCTACTAGTTTAAATGACATATGGAAGTCTGTATAAACAATAGGATACTAGTTTAATGGCATGTGGAGTCTGTATAAACAATAGACTACTAGTTTAATGAAATGTGAAGTCTGTATAAAACAAGATAATAGGCTACTAGTTAATGCATGTGGAAGTCTGTATAAAAATAGACTATCTAGTTTAATTGACATGGTGAAGTCTGTATAAAACAATAGATACTAGTTTAATGGATAGGAAGTTGTATAAAACAATAGACTACTGTTTAAATGGAAATATGGAGTCTGTATACAAGTAGACTATAGTTTCAATGACATGTGGAAGTCTGTATAAACAATAGACTATAATTTACAATGACATGTGGAGTCTGTATAAAAATAGCTACTAGTTTAAATGCAATGTGGAATCTGTATAAACAATAGACTACTAGTTTAATGACATATGGAGTGTGTATAAAATAGACTACGTAATTTAAATGACATGTGGAAGTCTGTATAAAACATAGGCTACTAGTTTAAATGGATGTGGAAGTTTGTATAAAACAATAGAACTAGTCTTAAATTGACATATGGAAAGTCTGTATAAAACTAGCTATACTAGTTAAATGACATGTGGAAGTCTGTATACAACATAGAACTAATTTAATGGCATGTGGAAGTCTGTATAAAAATAGACTACTAGTTTAAATGGCATGTGGATAGTCTGTATAAAAACATAACTACTGTGGTTAAATGATCTATGGAAGTCTGTATAAAACATAGACTCTAAGTTTAAATGAATGTGGGAAGTCTGTATAAAATGCTAAAGTTAAATGGCATATGGAAGTCTGTATAAAACAATGACTACTAGTTTAAATGGGGATGGAATCTGTTAAAATAGACTACTAAGTTTAAATGAATATGGAATCTGTATAAAACATAGACACTAGTTTAAATGCATGTGGAATGTCTGTTCAACAATAGACTATTAGTTTAATGGATGGTGGAATCTGTATAAAACAATAGACTACTAGTTTAATGACATATGGAGTCTGAATAAACAATCGGCTATAAAGTTTAAATGGCATCTGGAAGTCTGTATAAACAATAGACTCTAGTTTAAATGGCAAGGGGGGGGGGGGGGGGGGGGGTGTGAGTTGTATTAAACAATAGGCTACTAGTTTTAAATGACATATGGAAGTCTGTATAAACATAGGCTACTAGTTAGATGACATG
>NW_019944115.1:87863-91739 GCF_002910315.2 Salvelinus sp. IW2-2015
TCCAAGACAAAACACTATGAACGGATACTATTGAATATAGTGTCCTAGAAAATACACTGTGACAACTAGAAATTCCCAGTCAATGCAATACACGAACTGTATAATGGTATTGCATTGAAAGAGTAAGGAATGGTCTAGGTATTCTTTATGAGCAAACATTTCACGGAGACAGCCAGGCCACAAACAACATAATTCAACTGAAATGAAGTATGTACATTATCGTCAATTTACGATGACATTGTTGCCTTATCCCTTCTCGCTTGTGGCTGGCAACGTAGACATTTGATCTGCATCTCTAAATTGACCGTAAATAACCAGGTATCACAGTAGCCATAGTCAATGAGGTTTACCAAACTGATTAAAAACATTCGGCAACGTTCGTTCATTTAAACAATGGTAGAAAGAGTCCTTGATCAATGGCAAGAAAAATTCACAAGGCTATCTGAGCAGACAATTAACAGGTTTATGTCCTGGTTAGCAAAATAAGTAGCACTGCAGCAACAATTAACGCAGCTAGACATCTCAACAAAGTAACATTAGCATATCAAACATAACGTTTATTCCTCTCGATATGATATAATGACAGTTTCAGGATCATTGAAGTTTACCTTTAGAACAACCAGTTTGCTTCTTATACAGGACACATGCAACAGAAAGTTAACACCAAAGAACATGAGAAAACAGACTACTAAAGGTTTCAGTTGCAGATGAAGTCTGGTATAGGAGAATAATAGAAGGGTACTGGTCTTGCATTTGACGGTATTTTTTGTGCAATGTTAGGCTTATAGAAAAAACCGTGTCTGACCCACAGGGATTTTACTGCTCCAAAGTTCTCTGTAAGTCTGTATGCGGTTGACGCGGGTGAAACTAAGGCATACATGGAAGAATTACACACGTGCGCAGATTTAATTTCCACCTAAATGATTGCACATGAAAACAACGAGGTGAGACCAGAGGAAGAGAAAGACGTAGGTAACTGCAGTGTTCGCATTCAGTCTGGTAGTTTATAAGCAAATGAATAAGGACTACGCAAAGTAATAATTGTTCGCGCAAAGTTTTTTTCGGTCTTCCCGGACCATTGGCCAGGGAACAATTTTATTTATTGGCTTTTTTTCTTCACTTATGTTTTACGGCCAAAATGGCAGCAATTACGGGCCACATGACTGAAGAACACCTGCAGGCGCCAACGCACAGGATCGGGCTGCTAGTAACGAAATAAATTGGTGTAAATTTGACTTGGTAAAATGGTAGGCTTAGCACACTGTGTATCGTGGCCTAATGACACACGTGACCACACCTTTCGGAACTGTTGGCTATAAGATGGCAACTCTCCATTAGCCAGCACAGCACCAGGCAATTAAAAGAGATTCTACAATCATGTATCGTATGGACCAACAGGGCGTTACGGAGAAGATTAACATGCACACGAACAGCACGAACGTCACACCACTCTCGCCACATCGCTCACTCGCAAAGCGCCTCACTCGCACACTCATCTCACTCACTCACTCGACACGACGGGCACACACAACAACAGACGCACCTCACCAACTCACAAACACTCTACTCACAACACACACACTTCGACCTCACTACACTCACTCACTCACTCACTCACTCCCTCACTCACTACACCTCACTCACTCACGTCACCAACACCCCCGTCACTCGCAGGCACCACTACACCCAACGCACAGATCAGTCAAGCTCACACACTCACACACACACACCACAACACTCCACTCACAACGCGTCAGGTGTCCAAAAGCACATAAGCAACATGCTTCTGCCTGCAGTTTTCTGAGTCAAAACCACCATTTCTCCAACAATAGTCAAACAGAGGGATCAGGGACTACCTGTAGTGTTACCATGTATCTGTTGTCCTCTGGTAACACTTCCCTGTAAAGAAAGAACAGGGAGACGAGAAGAGGAGGCAGGGAGAGAGAAGAGAGGGAGGCGAGGGAAGAGAGAGAAGAGGAGGAGGAGAGAGGAGAGGAAGAAGGGAGGCAGGGAGAGAGAGAGAGAGAGGGAGAGGGAGAGAGACGAGAGATGAGGCAGGGAGAGAAGAGAGATGGAGCAGGAGGAAAGAGAGCATGGTGGAGGACTGGGAAGAGAGAGATGGAGGCTGCGGAGAGAGAGAGATGAGGCTGGAGAGAGAGAGATGGCAGAGAGAAGGCAGGGAGAGAGAGTGATGGGAGGCAGAGAAGATGGCGGCAGGCAGGCAGAGAGAGATGTAGGTGGAGAGAAGAGATGGGTAGAGAGAGGATGGCAGAGTAGAGAGAGAGAGAGATGGAGGCAGAGAGAGAGATGATTTGGTTAGAACCAACCAAATCATGAGAAAACAAAAATATATTTGTTTGACACATTGGAAAGAAATAACAAGAAAATTGAGCGAACTAGAATGCTATTTGGCCCTAAACAGAGACTTCACAGTGGCAGAATACCTGACCACTGTGACTGACCCAAACTTAAGGAAAGCTTTGACTATGTACAGACTCAGTGAGCATAGCCTTGCTATTGAGAAAGGCCGCCGTAGACAGACCTGGCTCTCAAGAGAAGACAGGCTATGTGCACACTGCCCACAAAGTGAGGTGGAAACTGAGCTGCACTTCCTAACCCTGCCAAATTTAGGACCATTTTAGAGACACATTTTTCCCTCAGATTACACAGATCCACAAAGAATTCAAAAACAAACTCGATTTTGATAAACTCCCATATCTACTGGGTGAAATACCACAGTGTGCCATCACAGCAGTAAGATTTGTGACCTGATGCCACAAGAAAAGGGCAACCAGTGAAGAACAAACACCATTGTAAATACAACCCATATTTATGTTTATTTATTTTCCCTTTTGTACTTTAACTATTTGCACATCGTTACAACACTGTATATATACATAATATGACATTTGTAATGTCTTTATTAATTTGGAACTTCTTTGAGTGTAATGTTTACTGTTCATTTTTTAAAATGTATTTCACTTTTGAATATGATCTACTTCACATGCTTTGGCAATGTTAACATATTTTTCCTATGCCAATAAATCCCCTTGAATTGAATTGAGAGAGAGATGTGAGTTAGAGGGGATGGGAGCTTCCTGTAGCTATAGCAACTACTGCCACGCTGCTCCAATAACCAAGCTAATGTGTGGTTGCTAGGGAGACATTGCAAGATTCCAGGGAGATGAGTTTAGGCAGCTGTGGTTTTCCCTCCAGAAGCTGTTGAATTTAGGATCAAAGACAACCTTTGTCTCAAATATACCCTATTCCCTATATAGTGCTCTGGTCAAAATTAGTGCACTATTTGGGGAATACTGTACAATTTGGGATGAAACGGGGATTATCCTGCATCTAGTCTCCTAAAGGATCACTGCTTGAGGGGATAAACACACTCATCCACCCTGCCTATTGTCTCTCCCTTTTGTGTGTGTGTGTGTGTGTGTGTGTGTGTGTGGCTCTGTAAGTGAGGGATTCTCTGACATGCCAATGGATTGATCTGTGACGGCTGTGTGCACACTCACCCAGTTCTGTCTCATACGTTTCAACAGTGTTTATTGGTTGGTGATGTGTTAACTTCTCCTTGTATTTTCCTCCCTAGTGACTATGGTTAGGTTTTAGGATTTATGTTTGTGTTTGTGTATTCTTAATGAGGGTTCCCTCTGTTCCTTCTGTATGTCTGAGTAAGACATCTTGTCTGCTCATCATCAAATGGAGTTGTGTTTTGTCCACAAGCTGCTTAGTTAGGTCTGACTGCCTGAGATGTGGAGAGACTGGCTCAAATTCACTGTTTTACCCTGGAGTCTTCATTAACACCTAAACCATTTAACTACGAGTCTCTCTCTCTGTCTCTCTGTCTCTCTCTCTGTCTCTCTCTCT
>NW_019944115.1:91764-102528 GCF_002910315.2 Salvelinus sp. IW2-2015
CATCTCTGTCTCTGTCTCTGTCTCTGTCTTTCTCTCTCTCTTCTCTATCTCTCCTCTCCATTACCGCTACATCGAGACGCCTCGCTCTCTTGACTCGGTACGTGAGATGAGAGAGTACGAGTGTGAGAGTTACAGAGCTGGAAGAGCGATATGGCACGCAAAGGATTAGCAGAGCGAATGAGAGGACAGATAGAAGGAGAGAGAGAGAGAAGTAAGGAGGAGAGAGCGGAGGAGGAGAGAAATGGAGGAGAGTTGAAGAAAGTAGAGCACGAATTAGAGGAGATGACGGTAGGAGAGAAAGAGAAGCAAGCTAGATAGAACAGCTAGTTGATAAGGGGACCATATAGAGGAAGAGTATAAGTGAAGAGTACTGCTTAATGAAAGTGCGAGCTAAAATGAGGAGTCGAGGCATGTAATGGTCAGCGTGTAAGTGTACATTGCGAATGGAGAGCCAGTATCTCATAGGACCGTTGTGAGAGTGTTAGTGTCTCTCTAATGACCCTTGCGTAGACTCTGTGGTGTAGTGTGTGGTGTATGCTGGAATGTGTGGTGTGTGTGGGTTGTGTGTGCGTGTGTGTGTGTGGTGTGTGTGTGTGTGTGTGTGGTGGGTTGTAGCCATTGTTCGTGAGAGCCAGCGCTTATACCTAGGTCGATTTGTGTATTAAGCATGAGTTTTGTGAGATGCATTGTAGGGCAGTGAAATGATCGAAATGTTAGACTGTGGTATCTGTAAGGCCTATCCCCAATGGCGACCCTCTCTACCCTAACTTGTTGATCCCTGGGCGCCGAACGGCACAGGAGCCTGGTCACAATACAAGATAGTGTCACGGTAGATATCAGACCCATTAGGAACCACCGAGCTCTCTGAATCACTAGACTAACCAAGTCAGAATTAGTGGCCAGCTAATGGAACAGTATTCCAGACAAAGAAAAACGGAGGCGAGATTAAGCTGAGGCGAACAACGAATTCAAAGTCTCGAACCACCAGAGATTATAACACACCACGATGTCAAAAGAGAGGAACGGTGACACGCGAAAGTGATAAATGAACGCGTAGAGCAATTGGATGGAGAGAGAGAGATAGAGCGAGAGATATTACTGAATGCCCTATACAGAGACATACACACGTATCAACGTGACTTTAGCTTGAAACACACTACACATACTGCAAACATGACTCCTACTATCACCTTGTGTAGAAACCTAAAGACTGATAAATACAACTGCGTAATGTTATTCTCTAGCGAGACACCCATGGCAAAATGCACCAGAGATAGAAGAATTATAGCTTATTGTACAACATTATGTTGTAGAAAAATAAGCGAAAATCTATACTGACGATTACCAGAAAAAATCGCTCGAGGCATACGTAGAAAGAATAGTGTGCTAAGTTATTTGCACTATTAGTTGGGCTTTCACCAAATCCACACATTTTCTTAATCGCCTCAGATGGGGCAAAATGTGTTACAGCATGACTAGAGACAAATAACTACATAACAGTTCTTCTCTCCGCTGTCTCACAAGAGATGGCTTGGCAAGGTAGGCGAGTGACCACCCAAGCACCCCAAGCCCTGAACAAAGCCTCACCGCGCCAATGATGAAGCTGTTCATGGAATCTCGTCTATTGTACAGAGACCCCCTACCCAGGGTGTTAATTGGCTTAGTCCCATACGCTGGTCGTGTAACACAACTTGCTGATGTCTACAGGCCATGAATAAGGTCCACACGGACCATCTGTTCCCGCTTAGTGTGAGACAAGTAGGTAACAAATAAGCTCAGTTACCAGATTCGCTTTCTATCAGTGAGCCGAGACCACAAGTGGCGTGTCAGGATCGGCACCAAGTAGCACACATCACTAACTCAGGCCTGAGACTAGCTCTCGGTGGTACCACAACATTGCACCAAGCGATTGATACTTTATCACACTGCTAGGAGAAGAACTCCCATGTGGGTACAATTACCTGGATAACTACATGGTAGAGGACTTGCGAGGTGTGAACAACAACATGGCTGCTCAGCTCCACCTCAGCTCTCCCTTTATTCACATGGATGCCATCTAGGCGTGCGATCTAGGGCAAGCCAACAGGCAGAAGATTAATGGCTCCTATAGCAACCAGGGGAAAGGGGACTCCCTGCCCAGAACATTGAACCAATTGGGATCAGCGTCAGAACCACAGACAGAGGTGAACCAATGTGGATTGGTACGACGCAAGAAACAGGTGAAGCTTTCACCCAAAAACCACCATAGCCCAGAAGCAAATCTTAGCTAATGCCATAATAGGTCACCTCTCTATGCCATATGTCTAGTGCGCTAACTGATTGATGGGTGCTGGTCAAAAATTAGTGCACAATGTGGGATAGGGTAAAATATTTTTATTTTTGTATTTTTGTTTTGTATAATTATCGTACATTTACTCAGGTTATTATTGTTTGTATTTTTTTTTTTTTTTATGCCTTTTCTCATTTTTTATTATTCTTTTTTTATAATATCTTAATATTTGTTATTTTTGGGAGCAAGATGGTGCATATATATAGGCTGTGCAGATATAATTGGCACCTGAATGCATATGGGTACATTGAAGATGCATTTTAGTGGTTAATGATATGAAGTGGCGTTAATATACTTGTTGTTGTGGAAGTACTATGCCAGGTCCTGATGGTGGTGTATGGGATACCATCAGTCTTGTCAGTGTGTGCGCGAGCTCAGATCTGATAAGCGCTGAGTATACATACTGCTACACCCGGGGACGGGGGTCTTTCTTGACGATCCTAAGATTACTCTGCATTTCTTTATTTCTCACACTTCTTTGTCACTCTCTTTTCATCTGCGGTGTGCGATAGCCAACCATGGCTTCTGCACCTTCCAGACGTGATATCCATTGAATTAGGCTCTAATTTTTATCTCAATTTCCTGCCACTCATTGCAACTCTACTCAGTAAAACTTTCGAAAATGTTGTGCATGCCTGTTTACCTTCTTCCAGCTCATAGTTACTTATTATATAACTGATTTAGGTCTAATTCACATTCATTGTGAGTGCAATTGCGTGAGTGCTTGTACCGTTCCCTGTATTTTCAAGGACCTACCTTCAAACTCAGTGCCCTCTTTGACCTTGACATCTATGGCAACGAATCAAAAAAAGGTCATCCAAGTCTCAGATAAACAAAATGTTAGACCTCCACAAGTCTGCATCCTTGGGAGCAATTTCCCAACAGCCGAAGTACCGTCTTCATCCTGTACCAAAACATATTACCGCAATATAAACACCTATGGACCACAACAGCCATCTACCGCTCAGAGAGATGCTTCTGTTCTCGAGAGATGACACCACTTTGGTGCCAAAAGTGCAATCTATCCAGAACAACAGCAAAGTACCCTTGTGAATGACGCTTGAGGCAACAGTACCAAATGCTATTCCTATTCATCTCACCGTTAAAACGCCGTCCGTGATATTGACATCAACTGAAGCCGCTCAGCAAGAAGAGCCACTCCTCCAACGCATACCCAAAAGCAGACTACCCGTTGCAACGCCCACATGGGACGAAGACCGTACTTTATTGAGACAATCTCCCTTGCGTTGATGAAACCAAAAAATATAACTATCTTGCCATAGCACTACCCATCTTAGTTGGGAGAAAGCGGGAGCTTGCAAAGACGAAGCACACCCATCCCAACCGCGAAGCACAGGACCGTGCCTCATGTGGTTGAGCTTTTGCTGCAGAAAGTATTGATATATGAGCACACATCCAAGACATCGTCAGGAAGCAACAGCTTTCGGTCACAATGTTCTTCCATGTGTGTGTGTGTGTGCCATTGTCCTAGCCAGCAGCCTTATACCCAGGCTTGGTGTATTAGCATAGTGTTGACATTAGCAGTAAAACAATTAGACTGTGACGGTATCCCAAATGTCACCCTATTACCTACTGGACCTGGGCTGGGGCAGGGCCCTGGTCAATAGTAGTGCACTATATATAGACCCATTTGGAACACAGCCTGTAGCTACAGTAGTATGGCTAACAGACTCCACAGAAAGGACAGACATTTGTGAAACGATTCATCACAGAGATTTAACACAAGTGCAAAGAGAGGAACGGTGAGAGAAAAAGAGCAGAGCATGATGGAGAGAGAGGAAGATTTACTGAGTAACAGACTTACTGACTTACTGACACTAACAACTGCAAACATTTCTCTTCACCTTGTGTAGAAATAAGCTGTAAAACTGCGTATTTTTCTCTACGCCCCATGGCAAAATGAGTAGAATTGCATTAAATGTTTTAGAAAATAGCGAAATCTTCTCGATGCCCCGTGGAAAAGTGTGTAGATTTGCAGCATTATTGCTTTAAAACCACAACATTTTCTCTATGCCTCGTGGCAAAATGTGTAGAATTTCAGGAAAATAACTCAAACGTTTTCTCTCCGCTGTCAAGAGAGCTGCAAGGTGGATACACAGACCCCAAGCCACTGCAGCCCCCCCATGATGAGTTCAGATTTTTGTAGCCCCCACCCCATTATTGTTGCCCATCGCTGGTCTAACACAAGGCTACAGCCTTTCACAGACCATGTGGTCCTGATTAGAAGTAGTAAAAAGCAGTTACCCAGAGCTTTCTTCATGGGCCGAGCCACAGCTGCCCTGTCAGGGATCGGCACAGTACAACACATCACAACTCAGCCCTGAACTAGCCTGTAACACTCACAGCAGTGTGTCTTTTCACCGCGTAGAGAACCCATTGTCATTTCCTGGTAACTAAGAGAGATTTGGGAACACAACATGCTGCAGCTCCACCTCAGCCTTTAGCATGGGATGCCACTGTCTCTAGGGCAACCACGGAAGGTTAATGGCTCCTATGGCAACCAGGGGAAAGGGGACGTCCCTGCCCAGAACATTCAACCAATGGTCACTCACCACACAGGGTAACAATGTGATTACCAAGAACAGGTGGACCTTTCACCAAAACCACCTACCCTGCATCTGTATCCCAAATGGCACCCTATGCCTTGTCTAGTGCGCTACTGTTGATGGGTGCTGGTCAAAATTAGTGCACAATTATAGGGAATAGGGTGCCAGATGCATTTAGGCTGTCATATGGCCTGATGCTATGGTAATGAGATGCATTAGGTTAATGATATGAGTGGTTTCTGTGTTTGAAGTCTGGCCAGGTCTGGTGGTGTCTGGGAACATACTCTTAGTGTGTGCCACAGAGTTGAAGCTGATCTAGACAACAGGAGGGAGGGGGGAGAGAATAGATGGGTAAGAGACATAACAAGGAAGAGGAGCGAGAGAAAGAGAAGAGGATAGGAAAAGAGAGAAAGGGAGAAAGTAACAAAAACAAAGAGAAGAAAAAAAAAAAAAAGAAAAGAAAAAGAGGGATTATAAGTTAGAAAAAAAAAAAAAAAAACACTAGGAGGAAAGACAAAAATTGGGGAGGTGGGAAAGGGGAGAGGAGAGAGAGAGACATTATGAAAAGAGAGTGAACAAGAGAGAGTGTGAGAAAATAGAGAGAGATTGAGCAAGAAAGAGGGTTAGAGAAACGAGAGACGAGATTAACAATTTCAGCATTCCTCACATTTAGGCTCAAATAGTCAATCGGAATTTCTTAACATTCAAATAAAAATACTTTAGTTTGATTGTATTCCATTACTGTGTACGTTTTCCATCTAGATTTACTTTTAATACTGTATTTTCTTCTCTCTCCATTTCTCCTCTCTCTCTCTCTCTCTCGCTCTCTCGCTAGGAAGTGAATAGGAAGTGCAGCCCAGTTTCCACCTCATTTTGTGGGCAGTGTGCACATAGGCCTGTCTTCCTTTGAGAGCCATGTCTGCCTACGGCGGCCTTTCTCAATAGCAAGGCTATGCTCACTGAGTCTGTACATAGTCCAAGCTTTCCTTAATTTTTGGGTCAGTCACAGTGATCAGGTATTTTGCCACTGTTGTACTCTGTTTAGGGCCAATAGCATCCTAGTTGCTCCAGTTTTTTTGTAAATTCTTGCCAATGTGTCAAGTAATTAGGCTTTTTGTTTCTCGATGATTTGATTGGGTCTTAATTGTGTTGCTGTCCGGAGCTCTGTGGGATCTGTTTGTCCCTCCTGTCAGATATCATGTGCTATGAGGTTTTGTGGTTCAGCTGTTCTGCTTTGCTTCTCCCTGTTTTTCAACTCCACGGACATTGTGTTTGAAACGCTGCCATTGTTTCCGTGTTCGGGCAAATTGTGGCCGGCACACACACACACACACCACATCACACATCACACTCACTCACTCAGTCACTCAGCTCACTCACATCACACAGACACTCACAAGTCCTATAACTGTCTCCCAATACTAGCTGGATCTCTGCTCTCTTCTTACTCTTCCTATCTCTCTTCCTTTTTGCTCTTTTACTATCTCCACTGTTCTCTCTGTCCTTTTCTCTCGTCTCTCTCTCTCTCTCTCTCTCTCTCTCTCTCTCTCTCTCTCTCTCTCTCTTCTGTCTCTCTCTCTCTTCTCTCTCTCTTTCTTCTCTCTCTCTCTTCTCTCTCTCTCTCTCTCTCTCTCTCTCTCTCTCTCTCTCTCTCAGAGCAGCTCCTGTCTATGTGCCAAGCTCTGTCAGAATGATGAAGGTCCATCATTACATCTCTCCATAGACAATGTCAAACTCCAATGATGATATCTCTATACACAGCGCCTCATGTCATGTCAGATGGATGGAGCTCTCGTCTCTCTCCTGGGACACTGTTCCCTAGTGTACATAGTGGGCCCTGGTCAAACGTAGTGCACTAAATAGGGAATAGGGTGCAATTTGGGACGTAGACAAAGACTAGTTCATAGTGAAGAACTATTAATATTCTTTAGCTGTGTTAAGTCAATACACTCCACTCATGAACTCAGGATACAATTAGTTATTGTTGAACTGTGTGTGTGTGTGTGTAGCGAGGGTGGCGGGATGGATTGTGTGTGTGTGTGTGCGTGTGCGAGTCCACTGGGACGATACAGCTTACAAAGGAAGATGATTTGCATGCATATGATAGAATCATGACTAGCAGTGTAATTTGGCGTTTTTGCTGGTCCCCAGGAACGTCGGGAGAAGCAGTCAAAAAAAAAATATATATATATATAATTGTCCACTAGGAAAACAAAGTGGCCAGAGTTTGGATTGAACCTGCAGTCTATGGAGCAAGAGCTTGTTGCTTAAACCACTGCTGCACCATCTGCCCACAACTAGTTAGAAAGTCTTAATAGATGGCGAAACGTAACCGAGGGATTGTTTTTCTGTTTTAAACCTTCAATCTTWAACTTAATGGCTCAACTGTTCGTTTTTTTTCAATCACTTTGGTAAATATTTCAGATACAAGTCTTATATTTTCAGAATTCTGAGCACCCATTCTGAGCACCCATCCCGGATCTGGGATCATTCTCATCAGAAACGCTGACTAGCATAGCCTAGCGCCACAGGGATATAATATAATTTCATGAAATCACAAGTCCAATACAGCAAATGAAAGATAAACATCTTGTGAATCCAGCCAACATGTCCGATTTTTAAAATGTTTTACAGCGAAAACACAACATATATTTATGTTAGCTCACCACAATATCCAAAAACACACTGTCATTTTTTCACAGAAAAGATAGCTTTCACAAAACCCACAAATAGAGATAAAATTAATCACTAACCTTTGAACAACTTCATCAGATGACAGTCATATGACATCATGTTATTTACAATACATTTATTTTTGTTCGATTATGTGCATATTTATAGCCCACAAAACTGGTTGTTACACTTGCGCATGTTCAGAAATGGCCCAAAATAGCGAATAAACGTAGACGTGAATACAGAAAACTCATCAAAAACTTGATGAAAGAACATGTTAAACATATAATTAAATACACTGGTGTTAATGCAACCCTGTGGAATATTAAAAAAATAACTAGTAAAAAGCCACAGCATGCATAATCGAGACAGCCCAGCCATCTCGCGCATGTTGGAGTCAACAGAAATACAAATTACATCATAAATATTCCCTTACCTTTGATGATCTTTCATCAGAATGCAGTGCCAGGAATCCTAGTTCCACAAGAAATCGTTTTTTTGTTTTATAATGTCCATTACTTCTGTCGAATTAGCAACTTTGGCTAGCATGTGTAGTTCACGTGTCTATCGAACTTTACGCTAATGAACGAAAACTTAAAAAAGTGATATTACAAATCGAATAAACTGGTCAAACTCAGTTGAGAATCAAACYTCAGGATGTTTTTCTCATATATATCCAATAACGTCCCAGACGGAGTATTTCTTCATGTCTATCTAATGCATTGTAGACAAGGACATCACATGCCCAAGTGCGTGGCCAAAAACTGGCAATCTGCCTGACCTGTCACTCCAAAGGCTCTCATCCGGTCCCACATGAAGATATATGCTTCATTCCACGTTCTACTGCCTGTTGACATCTAGTGGAAGGCGTATGAAGTGCATACAAATCCATAAATATAAGGCAATTGAATAGGCGATGCCTTTCARAGCGACCCATTTCAGAATTTTCACTTCCTGTTTGGAAGTTTGCCTGCCATATGAGTTCTGTTTTACTCACAGATATAATTCAAACAGTTTTAGAAACTTCAGAGTGTTTTCTATCAAATAGTAATAATAATATGCATATCATATGATCTAGGACAGAGTACGAGGCCGTTTAATTTGGGCATCAATTCATCCCAAAGTGAAAATGTCGCCCCCTATCCCTAAGAAGATAACAGTTGTAATCCCACTGCTTTATGTTCAGAACCTTTTGAACATTCGTTGGAGTTAACCCAACACATGAGGACATTTTGTTTAGTCACCGATACTTCAGATATTGATAGGCTCAACGTTTAGTCATTTTAACTAAGATTTAATCCCATAGCAAGAAATGCATGATACAATTTTCTGAACAGATATTTTTGAAGTGCGGACTATAAGGAATAATACAGGGTGAATACCAGTTACAGTATTTAACCATGTACCATTATTTACAAATTTTTCAAGTTTAATGCAAATAAAATATATATGTAATCTGTATCCAATGTAAAGTTTAGAGCTTGTTGAGAATAATGTCAGTCTTACAGTTTCAGTAGATGAATAAATCATCAGATACAGTGCATACAGAAAGTATTCAGACCCATTGACTTTCTCCACATTTTGTTACATTACAGCCTTATTATAAAATGTATTAAATATTATAATTTTTTCATCAATCTACACATATTGCCCCATAATGACAAAGCAAACACAGGTTTTTCTAAATTATAGCAAATGTATTCAAACTATTTGCTATGAGACTTGAAATTGAGCTCWGGTGCACCCTGTTTCCATTGATCATCCTTGAGATGTTTCTACAACTTGGAGTTCACCTGTGGTAAATTCAATTGATTGGACATGATTTGGAAAGGCACACACCTGTCTYTATAAGGTCCCACAGTTGACAGTCCATGTCAGAGCAATTGTTCGCAGAGCTCTGAGACAGGATTGTGTCGAGGCACAGATCTGGGGAAGGMTACCAAAACATTTCTGCAACATTGAAGGTTCCCAGAAACACAGTGGTCTCCATCATTCTTAAATGGAAGAAGTTTYGAACCACCAAGACTCTTCCTAGAGCTGSCCYCCCGGCCAAACTGAGCAATCGGGGGGGAAGGCCTTGGTCAGGGAGGTGACCAAGAACCCAATGGTCACTCGGTCAGAGCTCCAGAGTTTCTCTGTGGAGATGGGAGAACGTTCCAGAAGGACACCCATCTCTGCAGCATTCCACCAAGCAGGTCAGACAGAAGCCACTCCTCAGTAAAAGGCACATGACAGCCCTGCTTATAGTTTGGCACCTAAAGGACTCAGACCATGATAAACCAGATCTCTGGTCTGATGAAACCAAGATTGAACTCTTTGGCCTGAATGGCAAGTGTCACTTCTGAAAGGAAAAATGGCACTATCTCTATGGTGAAGCATAGTGGTGGCACCATATTGCTGTGGGGATGTTTTTCAGCGGCAGGGAGACTAGTCAGGATCAAGCGAAAGATGAACAGAGCAAAGAACAGAGAGATCCTTGATGACAACCTGTTTCAGAGGGCTCAGGACCTTGGACTGGGGCGAAGGTTTATCTTCCAACAGGACAACAACCCTATGCACAGCCAAGACAGTGCAGGAGTGGCTTCGGAACAAGTCTCTGAATGTTCTTGTGTGGCCCAGCCAGAGCCTGGACTTGAACCCGATCGAACATCTCTGGAGAGACTTGAAAATAGCTGTGCAGCAGTGCTCCCCAACTAACCTGACAGAGCTTGAGAGGATCTGCAGAGAAGAATGTGAGAAACTCCCCAAATACAGGTGTGCCAAGCTTGTAGTGTCATACCCAAGAAGACTCATAGAGTTTACACTATAGTTTTCTCTTCACTTGACTTCACAGACAAATTAGTCTGTTGGAGAAAATACCAACTCTGTTTCCTAGACACACAATACACATGTAGTCTTCTCTCTCCTCATCTCTCTCTCTCTCTCTCGCTCTCTGCTCTCCTTACTCTCTCTCTTCTCTCTCTCTTCTCTCTCTCTCTCTTCTCTCGGTCTCTCTCTCTCTCTCTCTCTCTCTCTCTCATTCTCTCTTTCTCTCTCTCTCCTCTCTTTCCATTCTCTCTTTCTCTATTCGGTGGAGAACATGTACGGATAAGGATATTGTTGTTCCGTCTCAATTATCTCAATGAAAGGAGTCGTTTCTGGATCTCTCTGGAGAAAATTCGTTTTCCACATTGTCTTTATTTTTCACATCAATGC
>NW_019944115.1:102726-106773 GCF_002910315.2 Salvelinus sp. IW2-2015
AGACTCGAGGTGTAATCACTGCCAAAGATGCAGTCAACAAAGCTTACTGAGTAAAGGGTCTGAATACTTATGTAAATGTTGATAGTTTTTAGAGTTTTATAGATAAAAAAATATTGGTTTGTCATTAGGGCGTAGTAGTGTAATTGTGAGGGGGGGAGGAGAGCAATAATACATTATTTGATATTTGGTGTTGGTGCAGACGGTATTTGGTTGTTTGTACTGCAGTCAATTGAAAATGAGCTTAGAGTTTTGAACGAGGCCATTTGATGACTTTTAGATTTTGGTGCCTAGAGTTGGAAAATTACACCAAGTGATTGAAAAAGTGAGGAGAGGGAGAGACGCGACAAACTGTTAGCCGAGTGTCCACAAACGGTATACCCGACACCCGGAAACACACACACGCAAGRAGGCACGCACCACAGGAGGCTGGGGCACCTTAAATAGGGAGGGCTTGTGGTAATGGCTGGAGCGGAATATGGAATGGTATCACATGGTTTGATGCCATTCCATCCGCTTCCTTACAGCCAGTATTATGAGCCGTCATCCCCTCAGCAGCCTCCAATGGCAAGCATGCATGCAGATATACACACACACACACACACACACACACACACACACACACACACACACACACACACACCATGTCTATGTCTGCCTGTCTGTAATGAGGGTGAGCTGTTCTGAAGCAGGGAGGAGGAAACCTAATGAAACCCAACAAAATATCTCTGTCAGAACCACCACTGTACAACCCTCTGAGCTCCCCATAAAACACTAATTGGCTCATTTGGAACAGTTTACTGTGGAAGTGGGGCAGATGTGACCAACTGGGTCTAAACCCGGGACATAGACTAGCTTTGCCAGCTCAACTAAAGCCAAGGAATTACTGTAGCTTGGTGCAAACAGTTTTGTTTCTCGTTTTTACCATGGTTTTTCATGTAGAATAGTTTGAGTGTTCAGTCTTTAACCTAATCCACCATCTCTCTCTCCTTCTCTTCTCTTCTCTCTCTCTCTCTCCTCCTCTCTCTCTCTCTCTTTCTCCCCTCACTCTCCCCCCAACTCTCTCTCCAGTGTGTGGGTGTGGCCTGGCTAGATCTGGGTTCTTTCAGAAGAGTGGTGAGTACATCTGTACGTCAGACTACCAACGTCTGTAGAAGGGTGAGCTCTTTTGTGTTAGCTTCTGTACTGTGTTTCAGTGAACTGGTGTTTTTGAAAAGGCAGTGGGAGATGGTGGGAGACAGAGACATAGAGCGTGCTGTCAGATAGGACAGAAATAGCAGCCACGCTTTTGTGGCCAGAGTAACATGGCTTCCATTAAATATGTAGAGTAAAAGTTGAAAGCGCAGAGCAAGGCTGACGGTGCAGAGTCTCAGGAAGGAGAGACACACGCAGCTAACAACAAAGTCACACACACACACACAACTCCCCTAGTCTACTAATCCTCTAGTCTACTCCTCTAGTCTACTACTACTCCCCTAGTCTACTACTACTCCTCTGGCTACTACTACTCCTCTAGTCTACTATACTCCTCTAGTCTACTACTACTCCTCTAGTCTATACTACTCTCCTCTAGTCTATTACTACTCCTCTAGTCTACTTAACACTCGTCTAGTCATACTACTCCTCTAGTCTACTACTACTCCTCTAGTACTACTACTCTCTAGCTATACTACTCTTAGTCCTACTATTCTACTCCTCTAGTCTACTACTACTCCTCTAGTCACTACTCCTAGTCTACTACTACTCTCTAGTCTACTACTACTCCCTAGTCTACTATACTCCTCTAGTCTACTACTTACTCCTCTAGTCTACTACTACTCCTCTAGTCTACTACTCCTCTAGTCTACTACTAGCTCTTAGTCTCTACTACTCCTCTAGTCTACTACTATCCTCTAGTCTACTACTACTCCTCTAGTCTCTACTACTTCTCTATCTCTACTACTCCTCCTAGTCTACTACTATTCCTCTAGTCTACTACTACTCCTCTAGTCTACTACTACTCCTCTAGTCTACTCTACTCTCTAGTCTCACTACTCTCTAGTCTACTACTACTCTCTAGTCTACTACTACTCCTCTAGTCTACTACCCTCTAGTCTAATACTACTCTAGTCTACTACTACTCTATCTACTTCCTAGTCTACTATACTCCTCTAGTCTACTACTATTCGTCTACTACTCCTCTAGTCTACTACTACTCCTAGTCTACTACTACTCCTACTAGCTACCTACTACTACTACTCTCAGTTACTACTACTCCCTCTAGTCTACTACTACTCCTTAGTCTACTACTACTCCTCTAGTCTACTACTACTCCTCTAGTCTAACTACTCTCTAGTCTACTACTCTCTCATCTATACTCCTCAGTCTACTACTACTCCTCGTCTACTACTCCTCTAGTCTACTACTACTCTTCTAGTCTACTACTACCCTCTAGTCTACTACTAATCCTCTAGTCTACTACTACTCCTCTAGTCTACTACTACTCCTCTAGTCTACTACTCTACTCGTCTCTACTACTAGTCCTCTAGTCTGCTCTAGTAGTCTACTACTACTCCTCTAGTCTACTACTACTCCTCTAGTCTACTCCTACTCTCTAGTCTCTACTACTCCTCTAGTCACTACTCCTCTAGTCTACTACTACTCCCCTAGTCTACTATCCCCTAGTCTACTACTACTTCTAGTCTACTACTACTCCTCAGTCTACTACCTCCTCTATCTACTACTACTCCTCTAGTCTATACTACTCCTCTAGTCTACTACTCTCCCCTAGTCCTACTACTCCCCCTAGTCTCTACTCCCTAAGTCTACTACTACCTCTAGTCTACTACTCCTCTAGTCTACTACTATCCTCTAGTCTACTACTAACTCCTCTGTCTACTACTACTCCTCTAGTCTACTACTACTCTCTAGTTCTACTACTACTCCTCTAGTCTACTACACTCCTCTAGTCTACTACTACTCTCTAGCTACTACTCCTCTAGTATCTCTTAGTCTACTACTAACTCCTCTAGTCTACTACTACTCTAGTCTATTACTACTCCTCTAGTCTACTACTACTCCTCTAGTCTACTACTACTCCTCTAGTATATCTACTACTCTCCTACTACGTATACCTTACTCATCCAACCATGTTCTCCAGACATGCTGACAAGCAACTACATTCTGTAGGCCATCCAAACCATGTTCTCCAGACATGCCTGACAGCACCACTACATTCTGTAGGCCATCCAAACCATGTTCTCCAGACATGCCTGACAGCACACTACATTCTGTAGGCCATCCAAACCATGTTCTCCAGACATGCCTGACAGCACACTACATTCTGTAGGCCATCCAAACCATGTTCTCCAGACATGCCTGACAGCACACTACATTCTGTAGGCCATCCAAACCATGTTCTCCAGACATGCCTGACAGCACACTACATTCTGTAGGCCATCCAACCATGTTCTCCAGACATGCCTGACAGCACACTACATTCTGTAGCATCCAAACCATGTTCCAGACATGCCTGACAGCACACTACATTCTGTAGCCTCCAAACCATGTTCTCCAGACATGCCTGACAGCACACTACATTCTGTAGGCCATCCAAACCATGTTCTCCTGACATGCCTGACAGCACACTACATTCTGTATGCCATCCAAACCATGTTATCCTGACATGCCTGACAGCACACTACATTCTGTAGGCCATCCAATGACATCTTCCTCACAACCAAAGACTTGATAACTGCTCCTAACACATCAGATATACACACGACAGCCTTTTCTGGGTAAAGTAAGGGGTTATTCCTGCATGTATCTAAAGCTGGGCTTTAAAGTTTATTTCCTCAGTCACAGTGAACCATTGTGGTGTGTGTGCGTGTGTGTGTGTCCTCCTGTTGTTCAGTGGTGAGGAAAATACCAAGTGGCACGAATTGTGGTGCCTTCCCTGGGCGCACTGTATGTGGTGTATGTGGTGTATGTGGTGTGTGTGTGTGTTGTGTGTGTGTGTGTGTTGTGTGTGGTTGTGTTGTGTGTGTGTGTGTGTGTGTGTGTGTTGTATTT
>NW_019944115.1:106798-120327 GCF_002910315.2 Salvelinus sp. IW2-2015
CCGGGAACGCGCTGTGGACCGCTGTGACGGATTTCAATCACGCGGGAGGTCAAGGTCTCACCCACTGGGCGGAGACGGACCCTACCACCCTACCTGCGCTTTGTCGTGCAGTGTCTGCCAGGTACACACACACAAACACCACACACACACACACACAACACAGTCGACACACACACACACACACCACCACACACACCACATTCCACCATTCACACACACACACAGCTACTCTCTCGTCTCCCTAACTGCAATACCGTGTACACCCACACTCTCTACAACACACCACAAGCACACGTACTCCTGAACATTGACGTCATTGTCTTGGAAACAGTGAGGGTGAGCTCTTTTGTAGTTAGCTCTGTACTGTGTTTCAGTGAACTGGTGTTTTGGAAAAGGCAGTGGAGATGGTGGGAGACAGACATAGAGCGTGCTGTCAGAGTAGGACAGAAATAGCAGCCACGCTTTTGTGGCCAGAGTAACATGGCTTCCATTAAATATGTAGAGTAAAAGTTGAAAGCGCAGAGCAAGGCTGACGGTGCAGAGTCTCAGGAAGGGAGACACCGCAGCTAACAAAAAAGTCACACACCACACACACACTCCCCTAACCTTCCTCCCTAATCCTCTAGTCTACTACTACTCTATGTCTACTACTACTTCCTAGTCTACTACTAGCTCTCTAAGTCTACTACTACTCCTCTAGTCTACTACTACTCGTTCCCTATGGTCTACTACTACTCTCGCACTAACTCAGTCTACTACTACTTCCAATCAGTGTGTATCTCCCCCGTGCAGGAAGCCGTTCCCTATCGGAGACAGAGTGACGTTCAGTGGGAAGGACTGTGTGTGTCAACAGTGTTCTCACACACTCGTCACCTCCAACGAACCAATCAAGATCCATGGACCCAGCCGTAAGTCCCGCACTCATGACCTCGAGACTTGGACCTAGAGGTCTTCACYGGTCCAAAATGTTGTACCTTCTCCAAAATGGACCTGGGGTATTCCCTCCCGGACCCAATATATGCATATATTTATTTTTTAATATAGAGACCCGTTCTGAATGGACCCGAGGACAACTAGACCCGTCCCGTGTAGACCTGGTCGGGTCCAGACCCAGTCCTAGTGAGGGAAGCAGCAGAAAAGTCATTTTGTAAGCTACTTTGTTAACCGGAGCTGATAAAGCATGAGAGGAGGGAGAGAGGTGCCGTTCTAGCAAGCGGGGGAGGGGCCGTACTGTGAGCAAGTGACATGGGGTGCAGGGAGGAGGAAGGGAGAGATGAAAGACAGCAACCAACCAACCTGACTCACGCTATAGTAGAATAATAGCTGCCATAGCTAGGTTATTTATCATCCACTATGATTACGTAGTACCTGTCTTGGACTGCATCAAACCGGAACGAGAAGCTAGTTAAGCTAGCTAGCTACACGCACCACGCTCCACTCTCGTGAAGAGCAGGAGCATAAATTATACAATTTCTTTCTCTCTCTACTGCAGCAGTCGCATGCGGATCTGTGCGGGCCCTTCCGGACAAGTCAGTTAAAATTACACTTACCCGTGACAATCATAGCTGACCTAGACTTGTGACATTAATTAGAATTCTGCATTCAGACCCGCTCAGGTCTCAGATCAGGTCTCGGATCAGGTCTCGGATCAGGTCTCGGATCAGGTCTCGGGTATTCAGGTCTCGGGTATTCAGGTCTCGGGTATTCAGGTCTCGGGTATTCAGGTCTCGGGTATTCAGGTCTCGGGTCATCTGCAGGTCCGGTTATGCATCAGGACTCACGGGTAAGTGAGGTCTCGAGGTAATTCAGGTACTGGTGGATCTTGGAGGACTCTACTTGGAACCAATCTAGAACTTACCTCTAGACACACCCCCTTTAGGATGATCCAATCTAGAACCAACCCTAAACACACCCTTTAGGGACAATCTAGAAACCAACCCTGAACCACACCCCGTTAGGGTGGATCAATCAAGAACCAACCCCTAGACCACACCCTTTAGGGTGACACACCTCAGAACCAACCCCTAGATAACACCCCTTTAGGTGACACACTCTAGAAACCAACCCTGAGACACCACCGTTAGGGTGGATCAATCAAGCCAAACCCCTAGACCACACCCTTTAGGGTGACACACTCTAGAACCAACCCCTAGATCACACCCCTTTGGGTGACACACTCAGAAACCCCTACACCACACCCCTTTAGGGTGACACACTCTAGAACCAACCTCTTAGACCACACCCCTTTGGGTGAAACACTCTAGAACCAACCCCTACACCACACCCTTTAGGTGACACACTCTAGAACCAACCTCTAGACCACACCCTTTAGGGTGAAACACTCTAGAACCAACCCCTACACCAACCCCTTTAGGGTGACACACTCTAGAACCAAACCCCTAGATCACACCCAAACGGGGTCTGCAGGTATAGGGCTGATACACCGAGTGTACACACACATTGTTGGGTACAGATACATTAGCCCCTCAGGTTTGTCCTCTCTCGCTTCTTTTCTCTTATCCCCTAATTCTCACCACTTTTCTTCACCTCTTTCCCCCACCCTCCTCTCCCCCTCCACTCTCCCTCCTCTCTCTCTCTCTCCCTCCACCTCTCTCCCTCGCCCCCTCTGCCTCCCTGTTCCCCTTCTCTCCCTCCCTCATCCTCTCCACCTCCCTCTCTCCTCTCCCCCCTCCCTCATCCCTCTCCTACCTCCACCTCCCCATCCTCCCTCTCCTCATCCTCCTCTCCACCTCCCCTCCTCCTTTCTCCCCTCCCTCATCCTCTCCACCTCCCTCTCCCCCTCCTCATCCTCTCCACCCCTCTCTCCCTCTCCCCCTCTCCTTACCTCTCCACCTCCTCTCCCCCTCCCATCTCTCCACCTCCCTCTCCCATCTCACCCTCCCTCATCCTCTCCCCCCCTCTCCCCCTCCCTCATCCTCACCTCCCTCTCCCATCTCCCCCTCCCTCATCCTCTCCATCTCCTCTCCCCCCTCCTCATCTCACCTCCCTCTCCCCATCTCCCTCATCCTCTCACCATCCTCCTCTCCCTCCTCTCCCACCTCCCTCATCCTCTCCACCTCCCTCCGTCCTCTCCACCTCCCTCTCCCCATCTCCCCCCTCCCTCATCCTCTCCACCTCCCTCTCCCCCCCTCACCTCATCCCTCCACCTCCCTCTCTCCCCACCCGCTCCCTCCCCCTTACCCTCGTCCACCTCCCTCTCCCCCTCCCTCATTCTCTCGCACATCCCTCATCCATCTCCCTCCTTCCCTCATCCTCCCCACCTCCCTCTCCCCATCTCCCTCTCCCTCCACCTCTCTCCCCCCTCCCTCATCCCTCCACCTCCCTCTCCCCTCTCCCCACCTCCCTCATCCTCTCCACCTCTCTCCCCCCTCCCTCATCTCTCCACCTCCCTCTCCCATCTCCCCCTCCCTACCTCTCTCCAGACTGTTCAGGGTGTGGAGAGGAATATAAAACAGGGACAGTCTCTGCTGGCGTTGGAGAAACAGCAGGCATGTCAGCTGCTTCAAGTGTCAAACTAAACATGGTCCTCACTGGGAATACATCAGCAATCAGTACAACACACACACACACACACACACACACCACACACACACACACACACACACACACACACAGTCAGACGTACAGTACAGTTTTAAACACAACATACTTATTCCCAGGGTTTTTCTTTTTTTTCTACTTTATACACTTTGGAATAATAGTGAAGAATAAAACTATGAAATAACACATATGGAGTCATGTAGTAACCCAAAAAGTGTTAAACAAATCAAAATATATTTTAGATTTGAGATTCTTCAAAGTAGCCACCCTTTGGCCTTGATGACAGCTTTGCACACTCTTGGCATTCTCTCAACCAGCTTATGAGGTAGTCACCTGGAATGCATTTCAAATAACAGGTGTGCCTTGTTTAAAGTTAATTTGTGGAATTTCTTCCTTCTTAATGCATTTGAGCCAATCAAGTTGTGTTGTGAACAAGGTAGGGGTGGTGTCACAGAAGATAGCCCTATTTGGTCAAAAGACCAAGTCCATATTATGGCAAGAACAGTTCAAATAAGCACAGAGAACACAAAGTCCTGTCACGTTCTGAACCTTAGTATACAGTATTAAAACTTTATTTATCTGTTTATTTGTTTTAGTATGTCAGGCGTGAGTTGGGTGGTTTACTTAATGTTCGTTGTTTTCTATGTTGGTTTTTGCGTTTGGCCTGGTATATTCTCATCGCGGCAGGGTGTCAATTAGTTGTCTCTGATGGACGAATCATACTTAGGTAGCCTTTTTCCACCTGTGGTTTCGTGGGTGTTTATTTTCGTCTTGTGTAGTCACCAGACAGGACTGTATTTTCGTTTCGTGTCATTCCCGTTTATCTTAGTTTGTTGTTTTGTTCGAGTTTCATTTCCATTAACAGGCAAATGGAGATACTTACCACGCTGCAGTATTTGGTCCTCCCTCTCTTCCCTCCTAACGACGAGCGTTACAAAGTCCATTTATTTTAAGAAGTGAATGTCAGCCAATCTGGAACATTTCAAGAAACTTTGAAAGTTTTTTTCAAGTGCAGGTCGCAAAACCATACAAGCGCTATGATGAAACTGGCTCTCATGAGGATAGCCGCACAGGAAAAGTTAAGAACAGAGTTTACCTCTGCTGAGAGGATAAGTTCATTAGAGGTTACAGCGCTAGAACTCGCAGCCCAAATTAAATTCTTCACAGAGTTTCAAAGTAACAGACACATCCAACCATCAACTGTTCAAGGTGACTGGGTGAATCAGGCCCTTCATGGTGAATTGCTGCAAGAGATCAGCCCCACTCAAAGGACACCATAAGAAGAAGAGAACTGCTGGGCAAAGAAAAACACAAGTAATTGACTTTAAGACACCACTTGAGAAATCTGTGTCCCTTCTTTGTCTGGATGAGTCCACATTTGAGGTTTTGGGTCCAACCACCCGTGTCTTGTGAGATGCGGAAGTAGGTTGCACGATGATCTCTACATGTGTGGTCCCACCGTGAAGCATGGTAGGAGGGAGGTGTGATGGTGTGGGGGGTGTTGCCATGGTAACAACTGCTCACTTAACCAGCATGGCTACCCACAGAGAACGTATAGCATTTGGTAGCGATATGCACCCGAACCAGCGATGGTTTCAGCTTAGTGGGACTAATCATGTTTTTCAACAGGACAATGACCCAAACACACGTCCGGAGCCTGTATAAGGGCTATCTGAAGCAAGAAGGAGAGTGATGAAGTGTTGTATCAGATCACCTGGCTCCACAATGACACCGCGACCAAACCCATACAACCCATTGAGATGGTTGGGGATGAAAATTGGAACTGAGCACAGGGAGGAAACAGTCAAGTGCCAGCATATGTGGGAAATCCTCTCAAAGACTGTTGAAAAAGCATTCCACCAGAGCGGTTGAAGAGAATGCCCAAGTGTCAAGCTGTCATCCAGGCAAAGGGTGGCTACATTGAAGAATCTCAATCAAATATATTTTTGAATTTGTTTAAACACTTTTTTGGTACTAACTAGTGTTATTCATAGTTTTATGTCTTCACTATTATTCATACAATGTAGAGATATTAAAATAGAAGAAAACCCTGGAATGATGTGTGTCTAAACTTTTTGACTGTACTGTATATACAAACAAAGACACATGGGCAATGTACACACACAGACAGCACCCACACCACACGCCAGAAGCACACACCACACACCAACACAGAGACACACACACACACACAGAGACACACCACACACACACACCAGACACACCAACAGAGACACACACAGAACACAACACACAGACCACAGACTAAGTTTACACAGACACAACAGCACACCACACTAACATGAGAACCACGCACACAAACACAAACATCAGACAAAACATTGGGGTGTTTAATAACCCTTTGAGTTTCAGGGACACTGACCGTATGTGAGTCCATGATTTACCTACGGCCCAGTTTGGGGTTAAGTGTGAGACGTGCAGCAGATACATCAGTGGACGGGTTCTGAGTGAGCACTCATACACACTCCCCCTGGGGACGCTATCCTCTTCCCTCCTCGCCTCCTCTGACCTCATCCTCTCCTCACTCAGTCTCCTTCACCTCAACCTCTCCATCTAGTCCTCTCTCTGGGTTATTAACAGCTTTCTACAACATGCCCTGGTTCATCTGCTGCGCCTGTGTGTGTTTGTGGTGGCGTGCGGCGTTACGATTAACGGTCCGATTTTTTTTATTTTTTATATATATATTTGTAATCAATGACAATTAAACAATACTAAATGAACAATAAAACTTTTATTTAACTAATATAATACATAAATAAAAATAAATGTAGTCTCAAAATAAAATAAGAAAAGATGTTCGATTGGTTTAAATTAAGCAAAACAGTGTTGGTAGAAGTGCAATATGTGCCTGTGGTAAAAAAAGCTAACGTATAAGTTCCTTGCTCAGGACAATGCGAACATATGAAAGCTGGTGGTTACTTTTAACAATGAGTTGTCAATATACCAGTTTTTTCTCCAGTTGGCCACCTTGAAAGCTGAGTGATAATGATTTAGCTCTAAAACAACTGATCTTAACAAGGAAAAATAACAGTACACTTGATCTCTACAGGAAAATAATCAGTAACCTGATCTATAGAGCGAAAATAACAGTACAGCTGACTATACAGGAAATAACAGTACCACTGATATATAGAGGAAAAAGTCAGACAGTAACACTGATTCTATAGAGGAAAATAACTTACGCTGAATCTATAGAGGAAATAACGTTACGTCTTGATCTATAAGGAAAATTAACAGTTACGCTGATTAACTATAGCACGGAAATTAAACGTTACGCTGATCTATACAGACGAAATGAAGTTACGCTGATGCTGATAGAGGAAAATAACGTTACGCGTGATTATAGAGGAAAATAACAAGGTGCTGATCTAAAGGAGAGAGAAGTAACAGTACGCTGATCTATACGAGGAAATGAACGTTTACCGCTGAGTCTGATATAGTAGGAAATCATAACTGATTTAAGAAGAAAAACAAGCTGATCTATAGAGGAAAATAACGTTTACGCTGCTCCTATAGGAGGAAAAATAACGTTACGCTGATCTAAGAGGAAAATGAACACGTTACGTGATCTATAGAGGAATAACACAGTTACGACTGATCTATACGAGGAAAATAACGTTAACGCTGACTTCTATAGAGAAAATAACGTTATACGCTGACTAGTAGAGGAAATATAACGGTTTACGCTGATCTATAGAGGAAATTAAACCGTTACGCTGATCTATAGAGGGAATTAACATTTACACTGTCATAATACGTAGCGATTAAAATAAATATACATGATCTATAAGGAAAATAACATTACCTGATCTATAGAGGAAATAACATAAACCTGACTATAGAGGAAAATAACATACATGATCTATAGAAATCAATATAAGGATAAATAACATTACACTGATCCTATGAGGAAAATAAACATTACCAGTACTGATCTATAGGAAAATAACAATCTATCAACTGGAAATCATTAACTGACATACAGCCGAAAATCAACGTTACGAGTGATCTTATGAGGAACCTCTACATTACATGCAGCTTAGGCCATCTCTCTTATCTCTCACACACACATACAACGCATTATTTCAAATACACATTCTCCATCTCATCGTCTCTCTGACCTGTTACCGCAGAACATGCTACAACGTCCCCATGACCTGCTGTTTTCATCTCCTAGAAGACAGCAGGAGCGTAGAGATACTCTAATGATCGGCTATGGAAAGCCACTGACATTTACTCCTAGGTGCTGCTTGCTGCATTCCCTCGACAACTACGTTTGATATTATTATTTGACCACTGGTGTCAGGTATCTATGAAACATTTGAAACATCTTTGTGCCATGTTCTGTTATAATTAGCACTCCGGCACAGCCGAAGAGGACTGGCCACCCCTGCATAGCCTAGTTCCTCCTCTAGTTTTCTTCCTAAGGTTCTTTGGCCTTTCTAGGTGAGTTTTTTTTTTCCTCAGCCCCCGTGCTTCTACACTCTTGCATTCGCTTGCTGTTTGGTGGTTTTAGGCTCAGGGTTTCCTGTACCAAACGTTTGGTGACATCAGCTGACTGTAGAGAAGGGCTATATAAATACATTTGATTCTGATCCTCTCCTCCATCTCACTCTCTGACAGCTCCTCACCTGCCCTCCACCCATCTCTGTATAATGTGTTAGGTGACCCAGAGGGATTGTGTGGCTAATTCTGATAGTGGATTAGGCAGAGCTCACTTGCTCATGTTCCCAAAATGGCACGCTTTTCCCACAAAGCGTCTAACTTATGCCCCCAACATAGCTCCTACTTTTGACTAGAGCCACTATGGGGTCCTAGTTCACTACCTAGGAGATAGGGTGACATTCTGGGATGAATCCTCAGTGTAAGCTGTTGCAATAAGAGGGCCGTTATGAGAACCATCATTATTATCCGCACTGATAGGCTATCATAGATAGGAGACCCACAGGTGCACCCAACTGTTAAACTAGACGATTAGGATGGATGAAGCTATCTTTACTAGATGTTCAACATTCAAATAATTTATTCATCTTCCTCAGCCCCCTCTCACCAGCTCCCCTCACCATCCCCCTCTCTCTCTCTCACCCCCCTCTCTCTCTCACCCCTTCTCATCCTCTCTCCTCTCACTACACCCCTCTTCTCTTCTCTACTACATCACACCACCTTTCTCAGTTCACCAGTTTCTCCCCTCTCTCTCTTTACGCTTCACCTTCCCCGTCATCTCGCTCAATCTCGTCCCACCTTCACATCTTCTTCTCTCTCTCTATCACACACACACACCCCCTCTCTCCTCTCACACTCCCTCTCTCAACTCTCTTCTCACCTCTCTCTCTCTCTCTCTCTCTCTCTCTCACACTCATCACTCACTTCGCTCTCCCCCCTCCCCTTCCTCTACTTCTTTCCTCCTCTTCCTCTCTCAATTCAATTTTCAATTCAATAGACTGGCAAGTTAAATGATTGCATTGTCAAAGTATACATATAACAAAATGAAATGGGACGAAAGCATAATGATGAGTAGTAGTGGAAATGATATTACCATTAACAACAACTACAACAACAATATTAATGAGAATAATAATACATTAACAGCAGTGTAAGCAGACCAGTCTCACATGACTGCGAAGCCACATGACATGGTATGAAAATACTGTGACTCGGTATGAAAGCCACATGACATGGTTGAAAAGCCACATGACATGGTATGCAAATCCACATGACAATGGTAGAAAAGCCACATGACATGGTATGAAAAGCCACATTGACATGGTATGAAAACCACATGACATGGATGAAAGACCACATGACATGGTATGAAAAGCCACATGACATGGTATGATCACAAGCCACATGGACATGGTATCAGCAAATGAAGGGTAGCAAACACACATGACATGGTATGGAAAAACCGTATAGTTGTAAAAGCCAATGATCATGCGTATGAAAGCCAATGACTGATGAAAACCACAGACATGGTATGAAAAGCCCACATGACATGGTTGAAAGCCACATGACATGGTATGAAAGCCACATGACATGGTATGAAAAATACAGCATGACATGGTATAAAAGCCACATGACATGTGGTTATGAAAAGCACATGACAGTATGAAAATCCACATGACATGGTATGAAAATCGACATGACATGGTATGAAAGCGCACAATGACATGGTATGAAAAGCATGACATAAAAGCCACATGAAGGTATGAAAGCCACATGACATGGTATGAAAAAGCCACATGACATGGTATGAAAAACCTAAACAAAATGGGAAATATTATTGACATATTACATTACACTGTCCCTCAGGTTGTGGGCTGAGGACAACATATTTGACTGCCACATTTTGGCTTTCACCAATAACATATATTTTATAGTTTCAAATTCTTTGTACCGAATGATAATTTTGGGAAAGAAAGATTATCTTGGTCTGAGGTATTTGTCACAGTGTAATAGGAAATGCAGCTATGTCTCTACCTCTCCCGGGGTCAGAGTGAGCACAGCCTGTCCTCCTCTGGGCAGCCAGGTTTGACTGTGACAAACGGTCTCTATAGCCAGACTGTGCTCACTGAGTCTGTACCTAGTCAGTGTTTTCCTCAGTTTTCTATCAGTCAGATAGTCTGGCCACAAGTACTGTCTGTTTAGAGCCAAATAGCATTGACGTTTACTTAGATGTTTTGTGGTGTCTTTGCAACCACCAAGGTGATATATTTTTATTTTTGCTTTGTTGATGGTTTGGTTGGGCCAGATTTCTCAAGGCTCTATGGGGTTGGTTTGGGTTAGTGAACTGAGACCTCAGAACCAGCTGACTGAGGGGACTCTTCTCTTGTGTCATCTCTTGACATTGTAGGGCTGTACGCAGCTCCAGGTCATCTGCGTACAGCAGACACTTAGTGGAAATCCCAGTTCAGTGCTTGCTCAGTGTTGTGTAGGGTGAGACCAGGTGCTGCAGATTCTTCTCATGTGTTTGCCAATTCATTAATGTAGATGTTAAATTGTGTTGGACTTATTGTCAGCCCTGTTTCACTCCACGTCCCTGAGAGAATAAGTATGTTTGKCAATTTTAACCGCACATTTGTTTTTAGTGTACATTGATTTAATAACATCATATGTTTTCCTTCCAATGCCACTTTCTATTAGTCTATAAAAATATCTTTGTGCCAAATTGAATCAAATGCTTTCTTGAAGTCTACAAATCACGAGTTGTGCCTTTGGTTTACTTGTTTGTCAATTAGAGTGTAGAGGGTGTTAATGTGGTTTGTTGATTGAAATCCTGCTTCCTCTCAGGATGTTGTATTCATAAAGGAAATGACGTAGTCTGCTATTTATGATACTGCAGAGAATTTTCCCCTATTTGCTGTTAACACAAATTCCTCTAATTATTCCTCTAATTATTTTTGGCAAATTTGTCTCCACTTTTTTAGATTGGTGTGATCAATCCTGGGAGAATACCTGCAGTGAGGATAATGTTGAAGAGTTTGTGTATAGCCAATTTGAATTTGTTGTCTGTATATTTGATCATTTCATTTACAATACCATTCAGCACCACAGGCCTTTTTGGGTTGCAGAGTGCATAGTTTTTCTACTGTATTTGAGGTATCCACAGGATTCTGATCGTCTTTGACTGCTGATTCAAGTACTTGTAAATGTTCTTGTGTATCTTGTTGTTCTGGGCTCTTTGTTATATTGCTGTAGATGTTTGCAAAGTGATTTCTCCACATGTCCAAATTTTGGATAGCCAATTCCTCATGATGAGGTTTGTTTAATTTATTCCAATTCTKCCAGAAGTGGTTTGATTCTATGGATTCCTCAATTACATCCAGCTGATTTCTAATGTGCTGTTCCTTTTTTGTTCTTAGGGTGTGTTTGTATTGCTTCAGTGTTTCTCCATTATGAGGGGGTATCTTTTTGTTGTCTGGGTCTCTGTGTTTTTGATTAGATATATTTCTCAGTGACTTTCTTCGATTTTTGCAATAATTATCAAACCATTTTTCATTATCTATTATTTTTGGTTTGCTCTTATGTTTCTTTAGATTAGCCAAGGAGGCTAATTTGTCAAATATAAAGTTTATGTTCCAAAAGGCCAAATGTTCACCTTCATTGCTGTAAAAGAATGTTAAGGCTAAAAAGTTGTCCTGGAGAGATTTGTATTTTTTGGATACTAATTGCTTTTTGGTAGATTTCTGTACTGTTTTCACTCCATCTATAGGCCAGTTTAGTACCATGTCATTTATTGGGCCGTGATGCTTCATGGTTGGGCTTCGCTCTCCTCAGATACACTGTGATTTTACTGTGGTCTGAGAGAGGTGTTAGTGAGCTAAATGTGAAGGTTCTGAGAGACTCTGGGTTGAGGACGGTGATAAAGCAGTCTACAAAAATCCATACAAATCAAATTGTATTTGTCACGTGCCGATTACAACAGGTGTAGACCTTACAAGGAAGTGTTTACTTACAAGTCCTTAACCAACAATGCTTTTTTTAAAAAGTAAGTTACATATAATAACCAGCAGCAGTAACAATAGTGAGGCTAAATACAGGGGGTACCAGTAGAGTCAATGTGCGGGGGCACCGGTTAGTCAAGGTAATTTAGGTAATATATACATTACATTTAAGTCATTTAGCAGACGCTCTTATCCAGAGCGACTTACAAATTGGAAAGTTCATACATATTCATCCTGGTCCCCCCGTGGGGAATGAACCCACAACCCTGGCGTTGCAAGCGCCATGCTCTACCAACTGAGCCACACGGGCTCAGTTGGTAGAGAAATATATCTAATATACATGTAGGTAGAGTTAAAGTGACTATGCATATATAATAAACAGAGAGTAGCAGCAGCGTAAAAGAGGGGTCTGGGTAGCCATTTGATTAGCTGTTCATGAGTCTTATGGCTTGGGGGTAGACGCTGTTAAAAAGCCTTTTGGACCTAGACTTGGCGCTTCGGTACCGCTTGCCGTGTGGTAACAGAGAGAACAGTCTATGACTAAGATAGCTGGAGTCTTTGACAATTTTTAGTGCCTTCCTCTGACACCGCCTGGTATAGAGGTCCATGAGTTCCTGGATGGCAGGAAGCTTGGCCCTGGTGATGTACTGGGCCGTACACACTACCCTCTGTAATGCCTTGTGGTCGGAGGCCGAGCAGTTGCCATACCAGGCAGTGATGCAACCAGTCAGGATGCCCTCGATTGTGCAGCTGTAGAACCTTTTGAGGATCTGACGACCCATGCCAAATATTTTCAGTCTCCTGAGGGAGAATAGGCTTTGTCGTGCCCTCTTCACGGCTGTCTTAGTGTGTTTGGACCATTCTAGTTTGTTGGTGACGTGGACACCAAGGAACTTGAAGCGCTCAACCTGCTCCACTTCAGTCCCGTCAATGAGAATGGGGGCGTGCTCGGTCCTCCTTTTCCTGTAGTCCACAATCATCTCCTTTGTCTTGATCACGTTGAGGGAGAGGTTGTTGTCATCGTTGTTGGGGATCAGGCCTACCACTGTTGTGTCATCGGCAAACTTGATGATGGTGTTGGAGTCGAACCTGGCCATGCTGTCATGAGTGTACAGGAAGGGACTGAGCACACACCCTTGAGGGTCCCCTGTATTGAGGATCAGCGTGGCGGATGTGTTGTTACCTACAGTACTGCTGTCAAGGGATGAGCTGTAGGTGTACAGTTGAAGTCGGATGTTTACATACACCTTAGCCAAATACATTAAAACTCAGTTTTTCACAATTCTTGACATTTAATCCAAGTAAAGATTCACTGTCTTAGGTCAGTTAGGATCCCCACCTTACTTGAAGAATGTGAAATGTCAGCAAAGCATCCCCACACATGATGCTGCCACCCTCGTGCTTCACGGTAGGGATGGTGTTCTTCGGCTTGCAAGCCTCCCCCTTTTTCCTCCAAACACAACGATGGTCATTATGGCCAAACAGTTCTATTTTTGTTTCATCAGA
>NW_019944116.1:0-29473 GCF_002910315.2 Salvelinus sp. IW2-2015
CATGGTCAGTGTCCTCCATATCAACTAGCTGTCAGTGTCAGTGTCCTCCCTATCAACTAGCCTGTCAGTGTCAGTGTCCTCCATATCAACTAGCTGTCAGTGTCCTCCCCTATCAACTAGCTGTCAGTGTCAGTTCCCTCCATATCAACTTGCTGTCAGTGTCAGTGTCCTCCTATCAACTAGCTGTCAGTGTCCTCCCTATCAACTAGCTGTCAGTGTCAGATCCTCCATATCAACTAACTGTCAGTGTCAGTTGTCCTCCCTATCAGCTAGCTGTCAGTGTCAGTGTCCTCCCTAATCATCTAGCTGTCAGTGTCAAGTTCCCTCCATATCAACTAGCTGTCAGTGTCAGTGTCCTCCCTATCAACTAGCTGTCAGTTCCCTCCATATCAACTAGCTGTCAGTGTCAGTGTCCTCCCTATCAGCTAGCTATCAGTGTCCTTCCTCGCTCAGTCAGTGTCTCCCTTCAACTAGCTGTCAGTGTCAGTGTCCTCCTATCAACTAGCTATCAGTGTCCTCCCTATCAACTGGCTATCAGTGTCCCTCCCTATCAACTAGCTATCAGTGTTCAGTGTCCTTCCATATCAACTAGCTGTCAGTGTCAGTTCCCTTTCCTATCAACTAGCTGTCAGTGTTCCTATCAGCTAGCTGTAGTGTCAGTGTTCTCCATATCAACTAAGTATCAGTGTCCTCCCCTATCAGCTAGCTGTCAGTGTCAGTGTCCTCCCTATCAACTAGCTATCAGTGTCCTCGCCTATCAGCTAGCTGTCAGTGTCAGTGTCCTCCCTATCAGCTAGCTGTCAGTGTCAGTGTCCTCCATATCAGCTAGCTGTCAGTGTCAGTCTCCTCATATCATCTAGCTGTCAGTGTCAGTGTCCTCCCTATCAGCTAGCTGTCAGTTGTCAGTTCCCTCCATATCAACTAGCTGTCAGTGTCAGTTCCCTCCTATCAAACTAGCTTGTCAGTGTCAGTGTCCTCCCTATCAGCTAGCTGTCAGTGTCAGTTCCCTCCATATCAACTCAGCTTGTCAGTTCCCTCCATATCAACTAGCTTTCAGTGTCCTCCATATCAACTAGCTGTTCAGTGTCAGTTCCCTCATATCAACTAGCTGTCAGTGTCAGTTCCCTCCATATCAACTAGCTGTCAGTGTCAGTTCCCTCCCTATCAACCAGCTGTCAGTTCCCTCCTATCAACTAGCTGTCAGTGTCAGTGTCCTCCCTATCAACTAGCTGTCAGTTCCCTCCATTCAATAGCTGTCAGTGTCAGTGTCCCTCCATATCAACTAGCTGTCAGTTCCCTCCATATCAACTAGCTGTCAGTGTCCTCCTATCAACTATTTGTCGTAGTGTCAGTGTCCTCCCTATCAACTAGCTGTCAGTGTCCTCCCTATCAACTATTTGTCAGTGTCAGTGTCCTCCCTATCAACTAGCTGTCAGTTCCCTCCATATCAAACTAGCTGTCAGTTGTCCTCCCTATCAACTATTTGTCAGTGTCAGTGTCCTCCCTATCAACTAGCTGTCAGTGTCAGTGTCCTCCATATCAACTAGCTGTCAGTGTCAGTCCCTCCCTATCAAATAGCTATCAGTGTCCTCCCTATCAGCTAGCTGTCAGTGTCAGTGTCCTCCATATCAACTAGCTGTCAGTGCAGTTCCCTCCCTATCAACTAGCTCTCAGTGTCCTCCCTATCAACTAGCTTGTCAGTGCCAGTGTCCTCCCTATCAACTAGCTGTCAGTGTCAGTTCCCTCCATATCAACTAGCTGTCAGTGTCCTACCTATCAACTAGCTGTCAGTGTCCTACCTATCAACTAGCTGTCAGTGTCAGTGTCCTCCATATCAACTAGTTGTCAGTGTCAGTTCCCTCCCTATCAACTAGCTGTCAGTGTCAGTGTCCTCCCTATCAACTAGCTGTCAGTTTCCTCCATATCAATTAGCTGTCAGTGTCAGTGTCCTCCATATCAACTAGCTGTCAGTTCCCTCCCCATCAACTAGCTGTCAGTGTCAGTGTCCTCCCTATCAACTAGCTATCAGTGTCCTCCCTATCAGCTAGCTGTCAGTGTCAGTGTCCTCCATATCAACTAGCTGTCAGTGTCATTTCCCTCCCTATCAACTAGCTGTCAGTGTCAGTGCCCCCTATCAACTAGCTATCAGTGTCCTCCCTATCAACTAGCTGTCAGTGTCAGGGTCCTCCCTATCAGCTAGCTGTAAGTGTCCTCCCTATCAGCTAGCTGTCAGTGTCAGTGTCTTCCATATCAGCTAGCTGTCAGTGTCAGTTCCCTCCCTATCAACTAGCTGTCAGTGTCCTCCCTATCAACTAGCTATCAGTGTTCCTCCCTATCAGCTAGCTGTCAGTTTCAGTTCCCTCCCTATCAACTAGCTGTCAGTGTCAGTGTCCTCCCTATCAACTAGCTATCAGTGTCTTCCCTATCAGCTAGCTGTCAGTGTCAGGTTCCCTCCCTATCAACTAGCTGCCAGTGTCAGTGTCCTCCCTATCAACTAGCTGTCAGTGTCAGTGCCTCCATATCAACTAGCTATCAGTGTCCAGTGTCCTCCCTATCAACTAGCTGTCAGTTTCAGTGTCCTCCCTATCAACTAGCTGTCAGTGTCAGTTCCCCCCATATCAACTAGCTGTCAGTGTCAGTGTCCTCCCTATCAAATAGCTGTCAGTGTCAGTGCTCCTCCCTATCAACTAGCTGTCAGTGTCATGTCTCTCCATATCCACTAGCTGTCAGTGTCCTCCCTATCAACTAGCTGTCAGTGTCAGTTCCCTCCATATCAACTAGCTGTCAGTGTCAGTGTCCTCCCTATCAGCTAAATGTCAGTGTCAGTGTCCTCCCTATCAACTAGCTGTCAGTGTCAGTTCCCTCCATATCAACTAGCTGTCAGTGTCAGTGTCCTCCCTATCAACTAGCTGAGTTCCCTCCATATCAACTAGCTGTCAGTGTCCTCCCTATCAAATAGCTGTCAGTGTCAGTGTCCTCCATATCAACTAGCTGTCAGTGCATGTCTCCCTATCAACTAGCTGTCAGTGTCAGTGTCCTCCATATCAACTAGCTGCAGTGTCCTCCCTATCAACTAGCTGTCAGTGTCAGTTCCCTCCATATCAACGTGCTGTCAGTGTCAGTGTCCTCCCTATCAACTAGCTGTCAGTGTCCTCCCTATCAACTAGCTGTCAGTGTCAGATCCCTCCATATCAACTAGCTGTCAGTGTCAGTGTCCTCCCTATCAGCTAGCTGTCAGTGTCAGTGTCTCCCTATCATCTAGCTGTCAGTGTCAGTTTCCCTCCATATCAACTAGCTGTCAGTGTCAGTGTCCTTCCCTATCAACTAGCTGTCAGTTCCCTCCATATCAACTAGCTGTCAGTATAGTGTCCTCCATATCAACTAGCTGTCAGTGTCGTGTCCCTCCCTATCAGCTACTCATCAGTGTCCCCATATCAACTAGCTGTCAGTGTCAGTGTCCTCCCTGTCAACTAGCTGTCAGTGTCAGTGTTCCTCCCTATCAACTAGCTATCAGTGTCCTCCCTATAACTGGCTTTCAGTGTCCTCCCTATCAACTAGCTATAGTGTCAGTGTCCTCCATATCAACTAGCTGTCAGTGTCATTCCCTTCCTATCAACTAGCTGTCAGTGTTCTATCAGCTAGCTGTCGATGTCAGTGTCTCCATATCAACTAGCTATCAGTGTCCTCCCTATCAGCTAGCTGTCAGTGTCAGTGTCCTCCCTATCAACTAGCTATCAGTGTCCTCGCTATCAGCTAGCTGTCAGTGTCAGTGTCCTCCCTATCAGCTAGCTGTCAGTGTCAGTGTCCTCCATATCAGCTAGCTGTCAGTGTCAGTGTCCTCCATATCAGCTAGCTGTCAGCTGTCAGTGTCCTCCCTATCAGCTAGCTGTCAGTGTCAGTGTCCTTCCTATCAACTAGCTATCATGTGTCCTCGCTATCAGCTAGCTGTCAGTGTCAGTGTCCTCCCTATCAGCCTAGCTGTCAGTGTCAGTGTCCTCCCTATCAGCTAGCTGCAGTGTCAGTGTCCTCCATATCAGCTAGCTGTCAGTGTCAGTGTCCTCCCTATCAACTAGCTGTCAGTGTCAGTTCCCTCCATATCAACAGATACAACAGTTTGGGGAAGGCCCTTTCCTGTTTCGGCATGACAATGCCCCCGTGCACAAAGTACAGAAATGGTTTGTCGAGGTCAGTGTGGAAGAACTTGACTGGCCTGCACAGAGCCCTGACCTCAATCAACCCCGTCAAACACCTTTGGGATGAATTGGAACGCCGACTACGAGCCAGACCTTATCGCCCAACATCAGTGCCCGACCTCACTAATGCTCTTGTGGCTGAAGTTCTCGCAGCAATGTTCCAACATCTAGTGGAATGCCTTCCCAGAAGAGTGGAGGTTGTTATAGCAGCAAAGGAGGGACCAACTCCATATTAATGCCCATGATTTTGGAATTAGATGTTTGATGAGCAGGTGTCCATATACTTTTGTCCATGTAGTGTATATATACGGTGCCTTCAAATATCAAAGTGGAAATATGTTTTTCTATATGTTTTACAAATTAATAAAAAATGAAAAGCTGAAATGTCTTGAATCAATCAGTATTCAACCCCTTTGTTATGACAAGCCTAAGTTCAGGAGTAAAAATGTGCTCAACAAGTCACATAATAAGTTGCATGGACTAATATTGTTTAACATGATTTTTTAATGACTACCTCATCTCTGTACGATCAGTGAATTTCAAACAGATTCATCCACAAAGGTTTTCCAATGCCTCACAAAGAAGGGCACCTATTGGTAGATGGGTGGGGAAAAAAGCTGACATTGAATATCCCTTTGAGCATGGTGAAGTTATTAATTGCACTTTGGATGGCGTAGCAATACACCCAGTCACTACAAATATATAGGTGTCCTTCCTAACTCAGTTGCCGTAGAGGAAGGAAACCGCTCAGGGATTTCACCATGAGACCAATGGTGACTTTAAAACAGTTACTGAGTTGAATGGCTGTGATAGGATAAAACTGAGGATGGATCAACAACATTGTAGTTACTCCACAATACTAACCTAATTGACAAAGTGAAAAGAAGGAAGCCTGTACAGAATAAAAATATTCCAAAACATGCATCCTGTTTTCAACAAGGCACTAAAATAAAACTAACTTTAAGTCCTGAATACAAAGCGTTATGTTTGTGTCAAATCCAACACAACACATCATTGAGTACCACTTCATATTTTCAAACATGGTGGTGGCTGCATCATGTTATGTGTTTGCTTGTCGTCGGCAAGGACTAGCGAGCTTTTTTTAGGATTAAAAGAAACGGAATAGAGCTCGGCAAAGTCCTAGAGGAAAACATGGTTCAGTCTGCTTTCCAACAGACACTGGGAGACAAATTCACCTTTCAGCAGGACAATAACCTAAAACACAAAGCCAAATATACACTGGCGTTGCTTACCAAGATGACATTGACTTTTCCTTAGTGGCCTAGTTCCAGTTTTGACTTAAATTGTCTTGAAAATCTACGGCAATAGTTGAAAATGGCTCACTAGCAATCAACAACCGACTTGACAGAGCTTGAATAATGTTTTCAGTAATAATGTGCAAATATTGTACAATCCAGGTCTTCAAATCACTTAGAGACATACCCAGAAAGACTCACAACTTTTGTAAATTAGATATTTGTGTATTTCATTTTCACTACATTTGCAAAAGAAAAAACTAAAAACAAGTTTTCACTTTGCCATTATTGGGTTTTGTTTGTAGTTGGGTGAGGGAAACAAATAATTTAATGTTGAATTTAGACTGTAAACAACTAAATGTGAAATAAGTCCAGGAGTATGCATACTTTCTGAAGGCACAATTACAGTATCTCCTTATCTCTTCCTCTCCTCCAGGATCATGGGTCTGTATGCCTCTGTGGTGCTCGTCATCGGTAAGTTTGTCCGTGAGTTCTTCAGCGGTATATCCCACACCATCATGTTCGAGGAGCTGCCCAACGTGGATCGCATCCTGAAGCTGTGCACCGACATCTTCCTGGTCCGAGAGACGGGAGAGCTGGACCTGGAGGAAGACATGTACGCTAAACTCATCTTCCTCTATCGCTCGCCTGAGACTATGATCAAATGGACCAGGGAAAAGACTCAGTGAGCTTGGCTGTAAAGGCTAGAAGTTATCCCTTCAATGTGGATAGAAGTTTAAAAGTATTAACCTCCGACTGGTCTGTGGATACTCTACCACTGGTCTCTGGGATGTTGAAGTTATGGATGGACTCGATCAGTCCAGACAGACAGTTTTTGCTGACACTTTAGTCAGTTCTTAACTGTTAGTCGTTTTTATGGAAGTAGACCTCCAAGGAGGAAGGAAGGGCCAAAGCTTGCCGGCTCCTGTTGCAAAAAAAAAGAAACACTGGGTTGTTTGATTTGATTTCATTAAGCCATGACACCGACCATCTCAGATTTTTCTGAAATAGTTTCTGTAGTTTGAAAAAGATGATATAAACATTCCTGCAACATTATTTTGTTGAAAGACAATTTGAACTCTGAGAAATTAAGCTAATTGATTGCACACAAATCATCAATTTCAATTTAAATACCAAACATCCAATTTGGACCAAACCACTTATTTGTATTTGTTTGGGGGGTGGGGGGGTTACAGGCACAACATGCATGTGGATTTACACATCTAGTTTATACCACATGTACCCACAGCCAAACATCACCCTCAACTCCCCATCCCATTCCCCCAGCACAAACATCACCCCAACTCCCCCATTCCATTCCCCCCAGCCCTAACATCACCCCCAACTCCCCATCCCATTCCCCCAGCACAACATCACCCTCAACTCCCCTCCCATTCCCCCCAGCCTAAACATCACCCCAACTCCCATCTTATTCCCCCCAAGCACAACATCACCCCCAACTCCCCATCCCATTCCCCCCCCAACTCCCCATCCCATTTCCCCCAGCCAAACATCACCCCCAACTCCCCATCCCAGTAGTCCTAGTTAGGACTGACCTGTAAATATTGAAAAAAGGAGTTGCCTGGTCATGTGTATGTGTCTCTCAAATCTTGTAATGTTTTTAAACCATTACTGTTCATGATATCGTCAAGGGTACAGATTCCACATTTGGACCATTGGGGTGATGCAAAAGACCGCTCTCCAGATCGCAAGGCATTATTGTGAAATATTGGACTATGGGTATTCCATTTTGATTCCCAGTTACATTGTTTTTCAATTTTGCGCCAAATAGAGATTGTGTTCGCAATAATAGGATCCAAGTGTAGTTTACATTGTTTGAGGGATATATCAGTGGACATCACCTCTTCCAGGGCAATAGGAGGCACCCTATTTCTCTCTATACTCAACCAGAGGGCAGAAGAATCATGTCTAAACCAATTTAGGATGGGACGAAAAACTAGTGTCTGGAAATACAATTTAAAGTTTGGTACAGATAGTCCACTTCCTGTTATTACTGAGGGATCGGAATATAGTATTTTAATCACATTAATGAAATTGGAGCCAAGTCCCATATGTTTCAAAACCGACCAAAGATATAACCATTCTGGTCTATCAAAAGATATGACCATTCTAGTCTATCAAAAGATATGACCATTCTAGTCTATCAAGAGATATGACCATTCTGGTCTATCAAGAGATATGACCATTCTAGTCTATCAAGAGATATGACCATTCTAGTCTATCAAAAGCTTGTTCTGTGTTGAGGGCTAGAACTGCCCAAGGAGCTTTGGTTTCTGATGAAGCATGTTAGATATGTAATAGATGGTGTTTTTTTTAAACAAACCCGCTTTGGTCCGCATGTACACCAATTTGGGTAAGTTTCGAGACAGGATGACAGAATTTAAAAAAAWATATATATATTATCTGTGTTTATCAAAGATAGGGGGGGGCGACTGGATGGTTTCCTTAACTTTAAAAATAAATAAAAATGAAATTAGTGTTGTATTTGCATCCCATCTAAATGAACCTTTGTGAACGGCTGTCTTAAGAATCATTTCAATTAACAGTCGACCTAATTGGTTCCAAAATGTTAAATAGACCTCAGGAAGAACATCATCCCATCCAGGTGATGTGTCTTTATCCATGGCATCCATGGTATTCATGGTATCCAATGCCCTTTAGAGTTCATGGAGAGAGATTTGGGCTCCCAGCGAACTGGCTTCCTCAATTGAGAGAAATTTGGAGTTTGTACATATTTAAAAAAAATAACTTGATCTAGATCGGTGGGGGTTTACAATCGGAAGTGTACAATTGTTTATAGAAACGTGAAGTATCTTTGGTTGATTCCTTTGGGTTCTGATAGTAATTCAGATTCAATAGCTGCAATATCCGATAATTGATCATTGCTGTGTAGTTTATTAGCCAGTAGACGACTGGGTCCGTTACCATGGAAGTAATGGTGGAGTCTAACTCCATGGACGGCAAATTCTGCTCTCTGTCTTATCAATACATTTAGTTCTGTTTGGACTTTGAAGAGAATAATCGCTACCTGGTCTGGGAAAAAAGGTGTTTGTTTAGAACACTCTGTCCTTGAAAACTTTTCCAAAAATTCTGATATCTTCTTTTAATTGTGATTTATTCAGCTCAGATGCAAATGCAATTGTTGTTAATAAAACCTTTGATGGCGTCACATAAAATCAGAGGATCATTCGACTGAATTTTTGTTAATCATTATGAATTCGTTCAATTCAGGTTCAAATTGGTCACAGAAAGTAGGAATTTGGTTGTAAGGAAACATCCGAGTTCCAATCTTGTGAACAAACCCACTTCTTAACAATGACTAAGACGTGAGGAATCCAAATAAACGGTCAGAATTATATAAAATATAGTTTATTCATGCTATGTAATGTATTCTCTGTTTCCCCCCCCCCCCCCCCCTTGTTCAGAGAAATTAGCCGTTGAAGTCGCTTGCATTTCCCTCTATAAATTAGTGTATAAGTACCAGGTTTTTCCCTATAAAATAGTGTAAAGTACCAGGTTTTTCCCTATAAATTATGTAAAGTACCAGGTTTTTCCCTATAAATTAGTGTTAAAGTACCAGGTTTTTCCCTATAAATTAGTGTTAAATACCAGGTTTTTCCCTATAAATTAGTGTTAAATACCAGGTTTTTCCCTATAAATTAGTGTTAAAGTACCAGGTTTTTCCCTAAAATTAGTGTTAAAGTACCAGGTTTTCCCTATAAATTAGTGTTAAAGTACCAGTTTGTCCCATAAATTAGTGTTAAAGTACCAGGTTTTTCCCTATAAATTAGTGTTAAAGTACCAGGTTTTTCCCTATAAATTAGTGTTAAAGTACCAGGTTTTTCCCCACTAGGTGCCGCTGTTCCTGCTGTTACTGCCACACTCTTTTATACATTTTGCTGGTCTCTTGTGTTGATTAAATGGACCTTTTTTTGCAACTTTGGGTAGAAAACCAATAGCTTTTGCTCCTGATGCAAATAAATGGTGTGGTCATCCTCCACAATTCAAGCCACTCCTCCACGAAAGACATTAAAACACACACACACAAACTGTCCAGCTCTTAGGCTCAATCTGTGTCCAGGAAACGGCCCTACCCTGTGTGTGTAGTTGATTCCCTTCAGACCATCGCTGGTGAACATAATAAACCATTAGGCTCCAGCGGTTCCAATGTTATTGTCTCTAATGGTCTTCAGTGGTAAAAGCCCCCCAATTACACCCTGTATAGTCTTTTACAATGATCATGATATTGAGGTGGGTTTTTAATGGTAAATGTCACTAATCAAACAGCCTATATAGATGGATAAAACGGGGTGTCGGCAGAAACAGCTTTCACAGTAACCAATGTGTGTGGGGGAAAAAATTCGGATGACTTTGATGGCGAATTTCTCTGAACAGTTGAATTATTATTTTATTTTTTTAAAGGATCACCAAATTCCCTGAGAATAGATTATGATAAATTAAGAATACTTCAAGCCACAGCTTCATTATACTTGTCGAACATAGAGAATTGATACTTTATAATGGCCTTTGAGGTGGGCATGGTGTGTGATTTAGGGTGTTCGTGGGGGGGGTATTGACCATGTATTTGGATTCCTCACTTCTTAATCATTGCAAAGAAGAAGTTTGGTCCAAATTGGATGTTGGGAACTATATTTATAGAATTTTGTAAGAATCATATACACTTAAATTGCTTAATTCCTCAGAGTTCAAATAATCTTTCAACAAATATAATGTTTCAGGAACGCTTAAACTTCTCTGTTTCCTAACTACAGAAACGATTTCTGAAAAATCTGAGATGTTGGGTGTGGAAATCTTCTTTCTTGTGCTTTTTTTGTTGTTGTTGAGGTGGAAGGATTAAACTGCCTTAGGACACAAAAACACTATTGGACAATAAAGTGACTGAGGCGTCAAGAATCAAAGAGAGTTGGGACAAGGAAACAGGGTCTTCTTCTGATCGCACACGAGAGGGTGATGATTTAGCATGATCCAAAGAGCTCTGACTACTGCTCTAACCCCTACTGTAGACCAATGTCCTGTGAGACGACAGTGAGTGACTTCATCCCTGTCCCTGTCTCGTTCCTAGTTGTCTTTGCTGACAGCAGTGTGGATTATACAGGTCCAGTGTTTTAATGGAGAGAAAAAAAAAAGGGCTTCCCACCAATGGATGATGACCACGAGGAGGAACTTACATAGGATTGGTCTGTTTCAGATTTCCAACTTCTTCCCCCAATCGGAGCTTCTAGGATTGTGGGGTTGTGCAATGCAATATTATAGAGCTCTTCTTCGAGGCCTCCTTTTAGACTGACATTTTGAGCTATGTTGTCATGGTTATGTACGAGGCAGCTTCTGTTGTCATGGTTATGTACGAGGCAGCTTCTCACCAAGACTATAGTCGATTGCGCCATCTGAGGTTATTAAGGCAAACAGCTACTTTAATGCATTATTCGACAATCTACACATGCCTTATTTCGTTTGTTTGTATGAGCAACTAAACCTGTGTAGGATTGGAAAATTGCAGTAACGTTCCCCCCCAAAATTCCCCAGCTTTTCCAGAAATTCCAGGTTGGAGGATTCCCAGAATCAGGAAGGGAAATAAGCAGAAATCACAGAATCTTCCAACCAGGATTTCAGGAAAACATGGGAATTTGGGGGGAAAGTTACCAGAATTTTGTAATCCTAAACCTGTGTGAATTATTGGATATGATCTCTCTCAGGAAAATAATTGTTGTTTCATCATGAAGGGGTTCATGCTAATTTCATTCTAATGTCTAGAACACAAACATTAATTTGTTGTTATGGGGTTGAATGAATGATTTTTAAGATCATAAACATAATTAAATTATAATAAAAGGCATGAAATGTTAAGGTGACTAGAGGTCGCGGGAGACGGGTGATGAATTCATGGTTGTTAAACTTGAGATGGATCTATTTCCTGGTTTGCTTATTGACCAAGAGGCAGCAACTCTAGACTGTACATAACAGAAGATTCACCTTGTGGCCTCCTGTCTGTGTATACAGAGGCACAAATTGCAATGGCTTTAAATAGATGGAGGTCAGAGGTTGACATTTTTGGGACAATATTGGGATACAGGTTATGTTTAGAATAGAGGCTATGTTTAGGATACAGGATATGTTTAGAATAGAGGTTATGTTTAGGATACAAGCTATGTTTAGAATAGAGGCTATGTTTAGAATAGAGGCTATGTTTAGGATACAAGCTATGTTTAGGATACAGGTTATGTTTAGGATACAGGCTATGTTTAGGATACAGGTTATGTTTAGGATACAGGTTATGTTTAGGATACAAGCTATGTTTAGGATATGTTTAGGATACAAGCTATGATTAGGATATGTTTAGGATACAAGCTATGTTTAGAATACAGGATATGTTTAGGATACAAGCTATGTTTAGGATACAGGTTATGTTTAGGATACAGGCTATGTTTAGAATACAGGATATGTTTAGAATACAGGCTATGTTTAGGATACAGGTTATGTCCACAATGAATATAATATGTTATTATGCTGGTCTATTCGACTCGAAGGACCAATTTATCTGAGAGGAAACTTACAGTTGATATTTTCCAGTTTGAGCAGAGCCCAGGGGAGGGGCAGGTTGAGACAGGGTATCATCAAGCTACTGGACTGGACCATTCTCATGGACACTGGTGATGCACAATAATCCATTTTTTTTTTTCAACTTCTTCCATCGTTTGTAGAACTCCCACCTCATGTACAGAACGACTTCCATTCGACTTCATTATGACTTATGACACTCAACCAAGTATTACTTCAGTTTCATCAACACAAGAGGAGGAGCGGCACTATATAATAAAATAAAAAGGAGATGGAGAAAATAGCCCATTCATAGAAAACATAAACATTGTTTGTTTGGACCTTTGGTCTGAGCTATGCATTAGAGGACATTGTAGCATGAAAGAAAAAAAAAAAGTATATTATTGTCATGAGGAAATTTCATTACATAGCAGTTTTAGGGAGGGAGGGAGGGGGTGAACAGTGAACTGTCATGTTGACTGTATGTTTTAAAGGAGTTTTAAAGGAGTTGTATGTTTAAAGGTTTAAAGTGGTATAGTTTTAATGATCCATTATGGAAACATGATATTGGTTAATTGGTTAATTGGTTAATTGGTTAATTGGTTAATTGGTTATGGTCCTGTGGTCCACAAATAAAACACAAAAAGGTCAACTTTGAGCTTTCAAGAGGTTAAGTTTCTTGTTTTTTGCCCTTTTTATTTTGAGAAGGTCCGACTCAGTATTATGTTGACTAACTTTAGATATAAAAATCATGAATGATTATCAATTGTTGGTTTATACTTTAATGGTTATGACTTTATGTAATAAGCCATTGTAGATTCTTTATATAAATGAATATAGATGCTTTGTAATGCTTGTAAATGTTTATAAATGCTTGAGTTAGCAGCAAAAACAACAAAAAACAGTTTTCACTACCAGCATATCGAGATGGTGAAATGTTCCATTCAACATGACTCAGTCACAAGGTGAGAGATTGATCCCTTTTAATTTTCCCCCAGATAGACACATGTTTTGTACACTCCAGTACAGTTTTGATATGGCTAATGGTAGCAGATACAGAGAACTCTGATTGGGAGGAATATCAGAGCCTTGGTGTGCATTAAGACCAGAGAGAGAGAGAGGCTAAAGGACATCCCGTAACAGAAGGAGAGGACGATCTAACACTCTCATTAAATATACAGAGGGCCTTAAGAAGCTTCCTCATCCATTATAAGACCCTTCCTTTCCAAGTAACTGAACATTAGAACTGTTTCAATTCCTCTCAGGATCCACCCCTAAACGCACCCTATACCCTACATAGTGCACTACTTTAGACCAGACAAATTTATAAAAAATAAAACACTGAAATACCTTATTTACACAAGTATTCAGACCCTTTGCTATGAGACTTGAAATTGAGCTCAGGTGCATCCTGTTTCCATTGATCATCCTTGAGATGTTTCTTGATTGGAGTCCACCTGTGGTAAATTCAATCGATCGGACATGATTTGGAAAGGCACACACCTGTCTATATAAGGTCCCACAGTTGACAGTGCATGTCAGAGCAAAAACCAAGCCATGAGGTCAAAGGAATTGTCCACAGAGTTTGCCAAAAGGCCCCTAAAGACTCTCAGATCACGAGAAACAAGATTCTCTGGTCTGATGAAACCAAGATTTAACTCTTTAGCCTGAATGCCAAGCCCCACGTCTGAAGGAAACCTGGCACCATCCCTACGGTGAAACTTGGTGGTGGCAGCATCATGCTGTGGGGATGTTTTTCAGCGGCAAGGCCTGGGAGACTAGTCAGGATCAAGGGAAAGATGAACGGAGCAAAGTACAGAGAGATCCTTGATGAAAACCTGCTCCATAGCGCTCAGGACCTCAGACTGGGGTGAAAGTTCACCTTCCAACAGGACAACAACCCTAAGCACACAGCCAAGACAACGCAGGAGTGGCTTCGGGACAAGTCTCTGAATGTCCTTGAGTGTCCCAGCCAGAGCCCGGACTTGAACCCGATCGAACATCTCTGGAGAAACCTGAAAATAGCTGTGCAGCAACGCTCCCCGTCCAACTTGACAGAGCTTGAGAGGATCTGCAGAGAAGAATGGGAGAAACTCCCCAAATACATGTGTGCCAGCTTGTAGCGTCATACCCAAGAAGACTCGAGGCTGTAATCGCTGCCAAAGGGGCTTCAACAAAGTACTGAGTAAAGGGTCTGAATACTTATCTAAATGTGATATTTCAGTTTTTTTCATGTATATATGTATATATACAAAAAGTAACATTTTAATCTATTTTAGAATAAGGCTAAATAAATACTTCACAGAGTTCAAGTAACACACATCTCAACATCAACTGTTCAGAGGAGACTGTGTGAATCAGGCCTTCACTACTAAAGGACTCCAATAAGAAGAAGAGACATGCTTAGGCCAAGAAACACGAGCAATAGACATCAGACCGGTGGAAATCTGTCCTTTGATCTGATGAGTCCAAATTTGAGATTTTTGGTTCTAACCGCCGTGTCTTTGTAAGACACAGAGTAGGTGAACGGATGATCTCCGTATGTGTAGTTCCCACCGTGAAGCATGGAGGAGGAGGTGTGATGGTGTCGGGGTGCTTTGCTGGTGACACTGTCTGTGATTAATTTAGAATTCAAGGCACACTTCACCAGCATGGCTACCACAGAATTCTTCAGCGATACGCCATCCCATCTGGTTTGCGCTTAGTGGGACTATCATTTGTTTTTAAACAGGACAATGACCCAACACACCTCCAGGCTGTTTAAGGGCTATTTGACCAAGAAGGAGAGTGATGGAGTGCTGCATCAGATGACCTGGCCTCCACAATCAGCCGACCTCAACCCAATTGAGATGGTTTGGGATGAGTTGGATCGCAGAGTGAAGGAAAAGCAGCCAACAAATGCTCAGCATATGTGGGAACTCCTTCAAGACTGTTGGAAAAGCATTCCAGGTGAAGCTGGTTCAGAGAATGCCAAGAGAGTGCAAAGCTGTCATCGAGGCAAAGGGTGGCTACTTTGAAGAATCTCAAATATAAAATATATTTTGATTTGTTTAACACTTTTTTGGTTACTATATGATTCCATATGTGTTATTTCATAGTTTTGATGTCTTCACTATTAACCTACAATGTAGAAAATAGTAAAAATAAAGAAAAACCCTGGAATGAGTAGGTGTGTCCAATCTTTTGACTGGTACTATATGTATATATATATATATATATATAGTTTGTGGTTAATGGTAAGCGCTTATGGTGAGCAGGAAAAGCCAGACCCCAGTGTGTGCTCTCACCATTTTGGACCGATATAATGAATTACATTAAATAAATCCACTCGATAATGAATATACTTGCTCGAAACCACACATTAAATTATATGCATGCAATGGTAGTTTTATTCCCGTTTTAAGGCTTATGTTCCTATTGTAGATATACTGCCTAGTAGCCTAGATAGCTTGTAGAATGTGTAACTCAATGCATTCACTCTTGACCTTTCGTTTTCACGTGTCTCTCCACGAACAACAATCTGACACCAGTGGATAGTTGAAGTACCCAACAAGGCCACTAGATGTCATACTGACATTAAAAAAAAAACATTTAATTTTTTTTTAATATATATATTTTACCTTTATTTAACCAGGTAGGCTAGTTGAGAACAAGTTCTCATTTACAACGGTGACCTGGCCAAGATAAAGCAAAGCAGTGTGAACAGACAACAACACAGAGTTACACATGGAATAAACAAGCGTACAGTCAATAACTCAATAGAAGAAATAAATACAAAATGTTTTAAATTAAAAAATAATAAAAATATGGGGATGAGGTAGGTAGATTGGATTTACAGATGGGCTAGGTACAGCTGCAGATAGTACAAGTCATATTATAGATAGTCATGTTATAGATAGTCATATTATAGATCTAGATAGCAGTATCTTTACTAGAACAGGTGTTAATTGCAGTGTTAGTACAGGGAATGTATAATCTCAAGAAGCGAGCAACACAACTGTAAAATGGCAAAAAATAGATACAACAATATGAAACAATATAACAATAAAATATTACAACAATATGTCTATAAAACAACTAGATGGATGTAAGGGATGTCTAAGTAACATAATAAAACAAATCCCCATTAAAATCTGTCAGTTTAAGCTAGAGATATCCAGGTTGTTTTTTTGCATACGCCTCTGTCGGCCTTCCGCATCTGCAGTGGAAGGTGGCCGAGCTAGAACGGTTGTTTGTCAGACCAGGAGACATCCCATCTGAGGTGAAAGGTGGCAGAGAGGTGTTTGTCAGACCAGGTGACATCCCATCTGAGGTGAAAGGTGGCATAGAGGTGTTTATCAGACCAGGAGACATCCCATCTGACGTGAAAGGTGACAGAGAGGTGTTTATCAGACCAGGAGATATCCCATCTGAGGTGAAAGGTGACAGAGAGGTGTTTATCAGACCAGGAGACATCCCATCTGAGGTGAAAGGTGACAGAGAGGTGTTTATCAGACCATTTCTTACAGAACCCAAGGAGACATCCCATCTGGGGTGAAAGGTGACAGAGAGGTGTTTATCAGACCAGGAGACTCCCATCTGAGGTGAAAGGTGACAGAGAGGTGTTTATCAGACCAGGAGACATCCCATTTGAGGTGAAAGGTGACAGAGAGGTGTTTTTCAGACCAGGAGACATCCCATCTGAGGTGAAAGGTGGCAGAAGGTGTTTATCAGACCAGGAGACATCCCATCTGAGGTGAAAGTGACGAGGAGGTGTTTATCAGACCGGGACATCCATCTGAGGTGAAAGGTGACAGAGAGGTGTTTATCAGACCAGGAGACATCCCATCTGAGGTGAAAGGTGACAGAGAGGTGTTTTCAGACCAGGAGACATCCCATCTGAGGTGAAAGGTGGCAGGAGGTGTTTATCAGACCAGGAGACATCCCATCTGAGGTGAAAGTGACAGAGAGGTGTTTATCAGACCAGGAGACATCCCATCTGAGGTGAAAGGTGACAGAGAGGTGTTTATCAGACCAGGAGACATCCCATCTGAGGTGAAAGGTGACAGAGAGGTGTTTTCAGACCAGGAGACATCCCATCTGAGGTGAAAGGTGACAGAGAGGTGTTTATCAGACCAGGAGACATCCCATCTGAGTGAAAGGTGACAGAGCAGAGAGTGTTTATCAGACCAGAGACATCCCATCTGAGGTGAAAGGTGACAGAGAGGTGTTTATCAGACCAGGACATCCCATCTGAGGTGAAGGTGACAGAGAGGTGTTTATCAGACCAGGAGACATCCCATCTGAGGTGAAAGGTGATAGAGCAGAGAGGTGTTTATCAGACCAGAGGACATCCCATCTGAGGTGAAAGGTGACAGAGAGGTGTTTATCAGACCAGGAGACATCCCATCTGAGGTGAAAGGTGACAGAGAGGTGTTTATCAGACAGGAGACATCCCATCTGAGGTGAAAGGTGACAAGCTAGAGAGTGTTTATCAGACCAGGAGACATCCCATCTGAGTGAAAGGTGACAGAGGGGTGTTTATCAGACCAGGAGACATCCCATCTGAGGTGAAAGGTGACAGAGGGGTGTTTATCAGACCAGGGACATCCCATTGAGGTGAAAGGTGACAGAGAGGGTGTTTATCAGACCAGGAGACATCCCATCTGAGGTGAAAGGTGACAGAGAGGTGTTTCAGACCAGGAGACATCCCATCGTGAGGTGAAGAGAGGTGTTTATCAGACAGGAGACATCCCATCTGAGGTGAAAGGTGACAGAGAGGTGTTTATCAGACCAGAGACATCCCATCTGAGTGGTGAAGGTGACAGAGACGATGGGTGTTTATCAGACCAGGAGACATCCCATTCTTTGTGACAGAGAGGTGTTTATCAGACCAGGAGACATCCCATCTGAGGTGAAAGGTGACAGAGCTAGAGAGGTGTTTATCAGACCAGGAGACATCCCATCTGAGGTGAAAGGTGACAGAGAGGTGTTTGTCAGACCAGGAGACATCCCGAAAATTGGTCTTCTTACGAAAACGTCTGTAGTGTCCGAACGGTTTGACCCACCTTGATGGTGTTCTCCGTTTTGTTCTACGACCCCCACAAGAGTCATAGGACTCGTATGAAGGTAATGAATGGCAGTATGAAGGTAACCCATACAAATGAATGGAAGTATGGAGGTAACCCATACAAATGAATGGAAGTATGGAGGTAACCCATACAAACAAATGGAAGTATGGAGGTAACCCATACAAATGAAAGGAAGTATGGAGGTAACCCATACAAATGAATGGAAGTATGGAGGTAACCCATACAAACGAATGGAAGTATGGAGGTAACCCATACAAATGAATGGAAGTATGGAGGTAACCCATACAAACGAATGGAAGAATGGAGGTAGTTTTGAGGCAACAAAAATAGCACCCACCAAAATCATAATGTGAAACACCCCAGGAAACAKCCTAGGAAACACCCTAGGAAACACCCTAGGAGAGCTTTTAAACCCAGTCTACTTTCAGCGTTGCACACTTTAATCTTCAGGATATCCTGTGGCAGCAGCAAGAAGATTTCGCTACTGAAGTTGCAAATAGTAAAGAAAAAGAAAAAGCTATAAATGGCTTAGTTTCATAACCAAGGTCAAATGAGCGAGATTTACTACAGTGAAATTAGGACTGTGATTGGTGTTTTACTACGAGCCAAAAAACAACTTGAAAATTAACTTTATGCTCACCTTACCCTTCAGTCAACTTTCAGTAGAGGTGGTAACACATCACTGCCATCTAGTGGCAAAAAAAGGGTACAACACAGGGGCATTCTATACATACACTACAATTCAAATATAAATATTTTTACAGGTATTTCAAGCATGATCCACTAGGTTTGCTGCAGGTAGAAAATCTTAGGAAATGTTATTTAATGAATGAATCAATGTCTGTTTGTGCATGTGTGTTTGGTTGTGGGGGGGGGGCACCTAAACCAGGGGAGACAGCTCTACAATCGTAATCACACAAAACATATTATTTGTCAGGCAATACTATTTGTAGACCAGTGATTCTACACCTCACTTTGCTGAAGCTGATCCTCTCCAGTGGACTCAGAGATTGTAGCTAAACGTGGGTAAATTAGGAGCAGTTAAAGGGGGTATCCTCGACTGGGACTCGAACCCGGACTGCCAACACCTTAACTGGTATGTTAAACGTTTGGAACACACACACAGCAGTAAGTGGCATGCTGATTTCTAAATTCTGCGTTTTAGCTAACATGAGCATTTTTATCTTTCTGTCACACACATGTAACAGTATAACTTTAGACCGTCCCCTCGCCCCGGGCACGAACCAGGGACCCTCTGCACACATCAACAACAGTCACCCACGAAGCGTCGTTACCCATCGCTCCACAAAGGCTGCGGCCCTTGCAGAGCAAGGGGAACCACTACTTCAAGTCTCAGAGCAAGTGACGTCACCGACTGAAACGCTGCTAGRGCGCACCACCGCTAACTAGATAGCCATTTCACATCCGTTACACACAGTATAATGTTTTCTTTGTGTTCACAACCTTTGTGCACATCCCCCTAAACCCCGTGGAGATTATTAGAGGGCGTCTACTTTCAGTTTTGAACAAAACAAAAAGATTTTTGTTTTCCGTTATTCCATGTCCAATATCGACACATGAGAAGTCAATTTTTAAATAAAGATTTTAATTTTGTTTGAATTTCATAACGAATGAATGGACAATTCACGGACCGTTAAGGGTCACTCTCATAGGAACAGATCAAGACCCCGAACAGAAAGAAAAGAAAGATGAGACAGTAATCCCTATTTATGCATTTCCAAATCCCGCGGGATTACCCATCATACCCCCCCAACCTTTCCATCTGTCCTGACATATTTAACCCCTGCTAGTAGCCATGAGAACCATAACACACCCACAAACACAGAACACAATACCGGGTCGTTACAATACAATCTGTAACTAACCTAGGGGATGAATGAACGCACCCGCTGACGTACTGCCCTGAGATGAGCAGATAGCTACCTCCTCTTAGCTAGCTATATGAAACCCTGCAAACTCAAGGTCAATCTTGTAGTTGTACTAAATAGCTAGTTAATATTATCGACAAAGTTTGCTAGCTAATGAACCTGCAACTCAAGGTCATCTCTGTTAGTTGTAACTAAATAGCTAGTTAATATATCGACAAAGTTGCTAGCTAATGAGACCTGCAACTCAAGAGTCAATCTTTGTAATTGTAACTAAACTAGCTAGTTATATATTTATCGACAAAGTTGCTAGCTAATGAACCTTCGCACTCAAGGTCAATCTTGTAATTGTAACTAATAGCTAAGTTATTATCGACAAAGTTGCTAGCTAAATACCTGCAACTCAAGGTCAATCTTGTAGTTGTAACTAAATAGCTAGTTAATATTATCGACCAAGTTTGCGTAGCTAATGAACCTGCCAACTCAAGGTCAATCTTGTAGTTGTAACTAATAGTCTAGTTAATATTATCGACAACAGTTGCTAGCTAATGAACCTGCCACTCAGGTCAATCTGTAGTTGTAACTAAATAGCTAGTTAATATTATCGACAAAGTTGCTAGCTAATGAACCTGCATCAAGGTCAATCTTGTAGTTGTAACTAAATAGCTATGTTAATATTATCGACATTAAGTTGCTAGCTAATGAACCTGCAACTCAAGGTCAATCTTGTAGTTGTAACTAAATAGCTAGTTAATATTATCGACAAAGTTGCTAGCTAACGTCAGCTAAGATTCGAAGAAGCATCTAACAACGATGTTGGCTAGCGAGATCAAAATAACCATCGCTTCTTAAAAGGATCCAACCCTTTTTTTCAGTTTTCTCCTAAAATGACCCAAATCTAACTGCCTGTAGCTCAGGACCTGAAACAAGGATATGCATATTCTTGATACCATTTGAAAGGAAACATTTTGAAGTTTGTGGAAATGTGAAATTAATGTAGGAGAATATAACACATTAGATCTGGTAAAAGATAATACAAAGAAAAAACATGCGTTTGTTTTTTGTTTTTTTTGTACCAACATCTTTGAAAATGCAAGTGAAAGGCCATAATGTATTATTCCAGCCCAGGCATCATTTAGATGTTGGCCACTAGATGTAGGTGCAAAGTTTTACACTGATCCGATGAACCATTGCATATCTGTTGTATCAAGACTGCCCCAATGTGCCTAATTGGTTAATTAATAAATTTTCAAGTTCATAATTGTGCACTCTCCTCAAACAATAGCATGGTATTCGTTCACTGTAATAGTTACTGTAAATTGGACAGTGCAGTTAGATTTACAAGAATTTATGCCCATATCAGATATGTCTATGTCTTGGGATAAAAAATGTTATACTTACAACCTCATGCTAATCACACTAGCCTACGTTAGCTCAACCGTCCCGCAGGGGGGATCCTAATCCCTTAGAGGTTTTAACGTGACTTTTTCTCCGCTTTAGCGATGAGTTCATAGGCTTAGTTTATTTTGCTGGCCATGGTCCTATCGTGGTCGTCGAGTAGATTTTATTTGTGGAAAATTCTAGCCGAGTGCAATGATACACAAATGCCGTCGGTGTTAGGATTAAAATATGTCCTCAACGTCGTAGAACTATGAATGCCGAGATGACATTGAATAATTCACCACAGTCTTTTTATATTAGACTGGCATTCAACATAAATTAATGCTGTAAAATCGTGCTTTTGGGGTAAATTTGTGGATAGAGATCTGAGAGGTTATTAAAGTAGGAAAACAGTGATATTATGAAAAGTGACAGACATTTCGTAATGTCATTTTCACTCAAGGCAATTAAAGCATAAGGTTTGGAATGGGGAATGGGACACTAGTCAATAGAAAAATATACATGTAACGTTAGTGTCTAAAGAAAATCTTTCCTCAAGAGAAAGAAACAGCATTGGACCAAACAGTCATAAAGATATTATTTTTTTAAATCATTAGTCCCTCTCTCACATGACATGTTTTCAACAAAAACCTTCAACTAAATTTATACAAATATATATAATCCGGGTAGATGTCTGTCTCCATGCCATAGTAATTTTCCCATCCTATGGAATGCGACGGAAGCAGAAAGATTCGCTGGCGCTTGCGGTGACAGTGCGGAGCAGTGCTTTTGTGATGCACCCTTTAGGTTATCCTTTAGATTATCATGAAGCTTTGATAATCTGAATCAGCTGTGTAGTGTTAGGGCTAAAAACAAAACTAGCACCGAGTTTGTGGAAACGTTGCCATAACCTATCTTGGGCTCCCGAGTGGCGCAGCATCTCAGTGCTAGAGGCGTCACTACAGACCCTGGTTCGATTCCAGGCTGTATTAAAACCTGTCGTGATTGGGAGTCCCATAGGGCGGCGCACAATTAGCCCAGCGTCGTCCGGTGTAGGACGTAATTGTAAACAAAAATATGTTCTTAACTGACTTGCCTAGTTAAATAAAGGTTAAATAAATAAAAAATAACTTCAATGTGGGGTAAGGACATCCCAAGGATACCAGATAGCTAAGACCCTGCGGTGACGTAATGAAAAAAGCTACCAGAGGTGCGTTCAGTTCGCTTGAACGTTTGCTACGTTGCAGAACGGTTTTTACTGAACGACACGTTTCCCCAAAATGTTATTGTACGTTCTTGAACAGACTAAGCCAACTAACTAAGGAAGGGGTACTTTTGCTGCCGTTTGGTGGTGTGGCGACTGGCCATACTGACAGGGTTCCCCTACCCATAACCCTTCCCCTTTTTCAACCGGTCGTTCAGTACAGCACCATTTCAGTTCAATTGAACTTTCCAGAACGTAAAACCGTACTGAACGCAGCCCTTGATTCTCTTGACAGCAGCTGAACAATTTGGAAACTTTCCCGAACTAACTCAAAGACAAAAGGAAAATTTACTAAAAGTGGGCCCACATCGTTATTTTCTCTTTTAAAAGCGTGTCTAGGTGTTCAAATGTGGAATTATTGATGGATTCGCGGTATGAGATCCAGCGGAGGGCCGGTGGGGGATCGGCAAATGCTTCCCCGGCTCTGGGGGCACAGTCTCGCCGCAGGAAGATGCCGCCCAGACCCGCAGATTATAAACTTCAGATCATTATCATTGGCTCCCGCGGAGTAGGCAAAACCAGTCTAATGGAAAGGTTTACCGACGACACCTTCTGTGAAGCATGCAAATCAACCGTTGGTAAGGAATGCCCAGATGTCGTTAGCCTCCTTTGCTAGCCAAAACTAGCTGCTAACAGTTCTGTTATTGTTATTTTCTATGCTAGCCAACCCTCGGCTAGTTAGCTAGCTAGCAAGCAATGTTTACGCTAACTACATGACTGGACGCAACTGACCTAGCTCATCTGTATCTGTATAGGCTACTGTATGGTCACCATCATAGATGCTTACTACAACTATTTGTAAAGAAGTTGGTAGCTACAGGGGAACACTGCTATATTTTTAAACTTGAGGTCGTTGTTGGCATTAATCTGTCAAACAGAGCACTGAGAGAAGCGAGCTAGTACTGTAACTGGAGCCCTGTCCAGCAGCTAGACGAAAGGTTACTGAGGGCCCTAGTAACTGTACTGATGCCTTGTCAGAAGTGTTGTTGTTGCTAACTACCTTGATCCAGAGGAACCCAATAGTGGCTTTCAGTATTCTGTCATAAAATACAAAAATAAATAAAAACTGTCTACTACATTATTAACTTACTTAGAACCAATAAATCCAGCGTAATTATCAATTGACATTTCAAATATCCTGGGACTTAGTGTGCGGCATAGACAATGTATCCGTTCTAGACAGACAATGTATCCGTTCTAGACAGACAATGTATCCGTTCTAGACAGACAATGTATCCGTTCTAGACAGACAATATTATTTGTATCCGTTCTAGACAGACAATGTATCCGTTCTAGACAGACAATGTATCCGTTCTAGACAGACAATGTTACCGTTCTAGACAGACAATGTTACCGTTCTAGACAGACAATGTTACCGTTCTAGACAGACAATGTTACCGTTCTATATCTATTTTGTCTGTCTTTGTGACGACACTTCCAGGGTCTGTTTCTGAAACTCTCGTTCTGTAGACCGACACTGGTCCCTGGGATGTTACGGACTGGTCCCTCAGGTTTTTAACTGACACTGATTTAGTCACTTCTCTTAGCTTAGTTTTGGAGGCCTACACGGTCCTCGAAAGATTGGAGATTAATTTATTGCCGGTCACTTGCGGGTCCTCACGGTTTGTGCTCAAGCCTGATTGAGTTAAATCCTCCACACAGGGACAGGACGTGAATGGTCTTGAAAAGAGGGTCAGTGACTTCCACTCTTACAAAGCCATTATAGTATGACCATACCATCTTTGTGCCAAGTCACCAATTATTTAATTCTCCTCATGCAAAGCACTGAGGGAATCTGGCTTGCCTCGCTAACAGGCAAGGGGATCTAATTTATCTGTTGTGAAACAGTCTCCTGAGGTAGATCACTCAGACCACTACAGGAACATGGATATACATGCAGGTTGACGTTTATTATCATGAGTCATGTCCTGGATGCAGAACTGAGCGATTTTCCCCATAGATAGACCAGCTACAAAGTCAAAATTGGCTATATTGTAAAAATTAATAAAAACTAAAATGAGCTTTTTGCTTAGGCATTAGGGTTAGCAGTGTGGTTAAGCGTTAGGGTTAGCAGTGTGGCTAGGCGTTAGCAGTGTGGTTAGGCGTTAGGGTTAGCAGTGTGGCTAAGGTAAGATTTATAAGATTTTATGACTTTGTGGCTGTGCTAGCTAGTGACAGAAGGGTTAGGGTTAGCAGGTGGTTAAGGTCTTTGTGGCTGTGGCTAGCTAGTGACAGAAGGGTTAGGGTCTTTGTGGCTGTGCTAGCTAGTGACAGAAGGTGTTAGGGTCTTTGTGGCTGTGCTAGCTATGACAGAAGGGTTAAGGTCTTTGTGGCTGTGCAGCTAGTGACAGAAGGGTTAAGGTCTTTGTGGCTGTGCTAGCTAGTGACAGAAGGGTTAAGGTCTTTGTGGCTGTGCTAGCTAGTGACAGAAGGGTTAAGGTCTTTGTGGCTGTGCTAGCTGTGACAGAAGGGTTAAGGACTTTGTGGCTGTGCTAGCTAGTGACAGAAGGGTTAAGGTCTTGTGGCTGTGCTAGCTAGTGACAGAAGGGGTAAGGTCTTTGTGGCTGTGCTAGCTAGTGACAGAAGGGTTAAGGTCTTTGTGCTGTGCTAGCTAGGACAAGGGTAAGGTCTTTGTGGCTGTGCTAGCTAGTGACAGAAGACACCAACAGTAGATGATTTATCTATTTTCATGACTGTCTTCATCCATAACTGTCGGTTATATGGTAATTGTGCCACGCCCACACAACACACACACACACACACACACACACACACACACACACACACACACACACACACACACACACACACACAACACACACACACACAGCCATGGAACTTACCCAGGACAGAAGAGCTGCCACTGTCCCCATAGTTCCAAAAATAGTCCCTCTGACACTCTCCTCTCTGGCTCAGGCAGCTGCCACCACGTCTGGCCTCCATCTTGTTGTGCGTTGTCATCCTGGGGACACAGCTCTCTCTCTCTCTCTCTGTGAAGCAGCAGCTTTATTGGATCCTCTGAGGGTCTCCGTCTGTGTGCTTGTTCATGGTTGTTTTGATGACAGGAAGTGAGGAGGAAAACTGCTGTAGAGTTGCATAAATATTTGATAAGTGTCTGAAATGTGTCATCATCCCAGTCTGTTATAAACAAAATATTTTATGTAGGAGATCTTTACATTTCTAGCACAGAAGTTTGTGATTAAAATGACAACTTTTTCCTTGTTGTAGTATTTCCTCCATCAATTGTTATATTCCAAAGCGCTTTGGAAGAACTTGCTACTTGAACTAGTCTGTTTGTCACGTTTTTCATGCTCTTTCCCATGTTTCTGGCTGACTGACCGGCACAGGGGAAAGAGCATGGAAAAAACATGACAAAAGACACATTTGGCCCTGTTTTCTTCCTGTAGGAGTAGATTTTAAGATCAAGACGGTGGAGCTGAGAGGGAAGAAGATCAGGTTGCAGATCTGGTGAGTCAACAGGAAACAGGAAGTCATCATCAGCCTCTGTCTGTTCCACTACCTCACACAGAAATTTGTTTACATCCCTGTTAGTGAGCATTTCTCCTTTGCCAAGATAATCCATCCACCTGACAGGTGTGGCATATCAAGAACCTGATTAAACAGCATGATCATTACACAGGTGCACCTTGTGCTGGGGACACTAAAAGGCCACTCTAAAATGTGCAGTTTTGTTAAACAACACAATGCCACAGATGTCTCAAGTTTTGAGGGAGCGTGAAATTGGCATGCTGACTGCAGGAATGTCCACCAGAGCTTTTGCCAGAGAAATGTAATGTTAATTTCTCTACCATAATGCCACTCCATCGTCATTTTAGAGACTTTGGCAGTACTTCCAACTGGCCTCACAACCGCAGACCACGTGTATGGCGTCCTGTCGGCGAGCAGTCTGTTGACGTCAACGTTGTGAACAGACTGCTCCATGGTATTGGGGGTAGGGGGCAGTCATAAGCAAAGACAATGAATACAGTTCGATTTTTATTGATGGCACTTTGAATTTACAGATATACTGTGACGAGATGACAGAGAGAGATGTGTGGCATATCAAGAACCTGATTAAACAGCATGATCATTACACAGGTGCACCTTGTGCTGGGGACACTAAAAGGCCACTCTAAAATGTGCAGTTTTGTTAAACAACACAATGCCACAGATGTCTCAAGTTTTGAGGGAGCGTGAAATTGGCATGCTGACTGCAGGAATGTCCACCAGAGCTTTTGCCAGAGAAATGTAATGTTAATTTCTCTACCATAATGCCACTCCATCTTCATTTTAGAGACTTTGGCAGTACTTCCAACTGGCCTCACAACCGCAGACCACGTGTATGGCGTCCTGTCGGCGAGCAGTCTGTTGACGTCAACGTTGTGAACAGACTGCTCCATGGTATTGGGGTAGGGGGCAGTCATAAGCAAAGACAATGAATACAGTTCGATTTTTATTGATGGCACTTTGAATTTACAGATATACTGTGACGAGATGTTTGTTTTTTTAATAAGGTATTTGTGATCAACAGATGGGTGTCTATTGCCCCCTACCCCACCACCATGGGGCAGTCTGCTCACAACGTTGACGTCACAGACTGCCCCCCTACCCACACCACATGGGGCAGTCTGCTCACAACGTTGACGTCAACAGACTGCCCCCTACCCACACACCAATGGGGCAGTCTGCTCACAACGTTGACGTCAACAGACTGCCCCCTACCCACACCACCATGGGGCAGTCTGCTCACAACGTTGACGTCAACAGACTGCCCCCTACCCACACCACCATGGGGCAGTCTGCTCACAACGTTGACGTCAACAGACTGCCCCCCTACCCACACACCCATGGGGCAGTCTGTCACAACGTTGACGTCAACAGACTGCCCCTACCCCAATACCATGGGGCAGTCTGTTCACAACGTTGACGTCTACAGACTGCCCCCCTACCCCCACCACCATGGGGCAGTCTGTTCACAACGTTGATGTCAACAGACTGCCCCCTACCCCCCACCATGGGGCAGTCTGTTCACAACGTTGACGTCAACAGACTGCCCCCTACCCCAATACCATGGAGCAGTCTGCTCACAACGTTGACGTCACAGACTGCCCCCTACCCCCAATACCATGGAGCAGTCTGTTCACAACGTTGACGTCAACAGACTGCCCCCTACCCCACACCATGGGGCAGTCTGTTCACAACGTTGAGTCAACAGACTGCCCCCTACCCCACACCATGGAGCAGTCTGCTCACAACGTTGACGTCTACAGACTGCCCCTACCCCCAATACCATGGAGCAGTCTGTTCACAACGTTGACGTCAACAGACTGCCCCCTACCCCAATACCATGGGCAGTCTGTTCACAACGTTGACGTCTACAGACTGCCCTAGCCCCCCACCATGGGGGCAGTCTGTTCAACACGTTGACGTCACAGACTGCCCCTACCCAACCTACCATGGGCAAGTCTGCTCACAACGTTGAGTCTACAACTGCCCCCCTACACCCAACCCTACCATGGATGCAGTCTGTTCACAACATTTGTTGCACGTCTTACAGACTGCCCCCCTACCCCCACACCATGGGGCAGTCTGCTCACAACGTTGACGTCAACAGACTGCCCCCCTACCCCACCACCATGGGGCAGTCTGCTCACAACGTTGACGTCAACAGACTGCCCCCCTACCCACACCACCATGGGGCAGTCTGCTCACAACGTTGACGTCAACAGACTGCCCCCCTACCCACACCACCATGGGCAGTCTGCTCACAACGTTGACGTCAACAGACTGCCCCCCTACCCACACCACCATGGGGCAGTCTGCTCACAACGTTGACGTCAACAGACTGCCCCCCTACCCACACCACCATGGGGCAGTCTGCTCACAACGTTGACGTCAACAGACTGCCCCCTACCCCAATACCATGGGGCAGTCTGTTCACAACGTTGACGTCTACAGACTGCCCCCCCTACCCCCACCACCATGGGGCAGTCTGTTCACAACGTTGATGTCAACAGACTGCCCCCTACCCCCACCACCATGGGGCAGTCTGTTCACAACGTTGACGTCAACAGACTGCCCCCTACCCCCATACCATGGAGCAGTCTGCTCACAACGTTGACGTCTACAGACTGCCCCCCTACCCACCAACCATGGAGCAGTCTGTTCACAACGTTGACGTCAACAGACTGCCCCCTACCCCCACACATGGGCAGTCTGTTCACAACGTTGATGTCAACAGACTGCCCCCTACCCCCAATACCATGGAGCAGTCTGCTCACAACGTTGACGTCTACAGACTGCCCCCCTACCCCAATACCATGGAGCAGTCTGTTCACAACGTTGACGTCAACAGACTGCTCGCCGACTCGACGACATACACGTGGTCTGCGGTTGTGAGGCCAATTGGAAGTACTGCCAAAGTCTCTAAAATGACATTGGAGGCGGCTTGTGGTAGAGAAATTAAACATTACATTTCTCTGGCAACAGCTCTGGTGGACATTCCCTGCAACGTCAGCTGTTGATTCCTAGTCATGTGAAATCCATATGATTAGGGTCTAATTTATTTATTTCAAATTTGAACTGATTTCCTCATATGAACGGTAACTCAGTAAAATCTTTTTTTATTTAACCATTATTTAAACTAGGCAAAGTCAGTTAAGAACAAATTCTTATTTTCCAATGACGGCCCTAGGCAACAGTGGGGTTAACTGCCTTTGTTTCAGGGCAGAACGACAAGATTTTTACCTTGTCGCTCGGGATTCGATCTTGCAACCTTTCAGGTTACTAGTCAACGCTCTAAACCACTAGGCCTAGCTGCGCCTCTAAACATTGTTGCACGTTGCGT
>NW_019944116.1:33241-38999 GCF_002910315.2 Salvelinus sp. IW2-2015
TTGTTTTTTTTAATAAGGTATTTGTGATCAACAGATGGGTGTCTATTGCCCCCCTACCCACACCACCATGCAGTCTGCTCACAACGTTGACGTCTACAGACTGCCCCCCTACCACACCACCATGGGGCAGTCTGTCACAACTTTTTTTTTAAATATTTTTTTTGTTCAGTACATTATGTTTGAGTTCAATATGATATCTGTTTGGGGCTTCTAGGGAGGCATTTTACAGTCTACAAATGATTCGCCGTTATGATCTGGCCCCCTGACCGTCCACTCAAGAAGAAATTAGCCCGTGGCTGAATGTAGTTTGATGACCCCTGACATACAACATTAAGTGACACCTCAGTCTACAGTAATCGACCGTTCTGTGCTGTTCAACTACCTTCTGCTGCACAGAATAGCTGTCCTTTTCATGCTACGGCTACACGACACCACAGATACTGTAGCTACACATCCTGATGTTGCCATGTAGGATGAGTGTGTGACTGCTACCTGGGCTGAGATGTGTTCATATCCCTCACTAATAACACAATTTGTTCTGTTTACCCGACCTCGTCCCACTACTACCCTCATCCACTCCCAATCTCTGTGTCCCTACCTCCACCCATCCCTCGTCAGTTCAGGATGACTGTCTGCGTACTGGCTGTGTCATCATGTCTCGTGCTGACTGCCTCATCTCACCACCTGGTCTTGGCTGAGTCTCCATCACTGTGTCAGTCAACCCTAACATCTCTCTTTTTGTCTGTCAGCCCTAACCTCTGTCTGTCTGTCAGCCCTAACCTCTGTCTGTCAGTCAGCCCTAACCTCTGTCTGTCAGTCAGCCCTAACCTCTGTCTGTCAGTCAGCCCTAACCTCTGTCTGTCTGTCAGCCCTAACCTCTGTCTGTCAGTCAGCCCTAACGTCTGTCTGTCAGCCCTAACCTCTGTCTGTCAGTCAGCCCTAACCTCTGTCTGTCTGTCAGCCCTAACCTCCCCATGGGAGGCAACATCTAACCTTGCTCTGTCACTTCTGCTTCTCTACTGCTGCTCATACGCTGGTGGATTGACTGGCGGACTGATTGACTGACTGGCGGACTGATTGACTGACTGGCAGACGGACTGACTGACTGGCAGACGGACTGACTGACTGGCGGACGGACTGACTGGCGGCCGGACTGACTGACTGGCGGACGGACTGACTGACTGACTGGCGGACGGCCTGACTGGCGGCCGGACTGACTGACTGGCTGGCCGGCCGGACGGACTGGACGTGGACTGACTGGCGACGGGCTGACTGGCGGCCTGGACTGCTGACGGCTGACTGACTGACTGCGGCCGACGGACTGACTGACTGACTGACTGGCGGCCGGACTGACTGACTGACTGACGGCCGCTGTACTGACTGACCTGGCGGCCGGACTGACTGACTGGCGGCCGATTGACTGACGGTCCATGATTTACCTCTGCACCATAGTTGACAAGATTTGTATGGAAATCAATTCACATGACGTTCGTCAATTTCTACGTTTGTTATTAGCTTTAACTAGGGCCTTGTTTTCCCAGGTCATGTCAGGTGACTTGGTCTGGAAAACCTCATGGCCCTAACTCATAGCTCCGGTCTGACTCATAGCTCCGGTCTGACTCATAGCTCCGGTCTGACTCAAGCTCCGATCTGCTCCGGTCTGATATGTGATGTGTCTTGTCTCTAACTCATAGATCCAGTCTGATATGTGATGTGTGTCCTGTCTCTAACTCATAGATCCAGTCTGATATGTGATGTGTGTCCTGTCTCTAACTCATAGAATCCAGTCTGTGATTTGTGTCCTGTCTCTAACTCATAGATCCAGTCTGATATGTGTCTTGTCTCTAACTCATAGATCCAGTCTGATATGTGATGTGTCCTGTCTCTAACTCATAGATCCAGTCTGATATGTGATGTGTCCTGTCTCTAACTCATAGATCCAGTCTGATATGTGATGTGTGTCCTGTCTCTAACTCATAGATCCAGTCTGATATGTGATGTGTCGCTGTCTCTAACTCATAGATCCAGTCTGATATGTGACCGTGTCCTGTCTCTAACTAATCCAGTCTCATATGTGTCCTGTCTCTAACTAATCCAGTCTGATATGTGACATGTCCTGTCTCTAACTCATGGATCCAGTCTGATATGTGACGTGTCCCCTAATGGATCCAGTCTGATATGTGATGTGTCCTGTCTCTAACTCATAGATCCAGTCTGATATGTGATGTGTGTCCTGTCTCTAATCCATAGATCCAGTCTGATATGTGATGTGTGTCCTGTCTCTAATCATAGATCCAGTCTGCTATGTGATGTGTCCTGTCTCTAACTCATAGATCCAGTCTGATATGTGACGTGTCCTGTCTCTACTAATCCAGTCTGATATGTGACATGTCCTGCTCTAACTCATGGATCCAGTCTGATATGTGACGTGTCCCTAATGGATCCAGTCTGATATGTGTGTGTGTCCTGTCTCTAACTCATGGATCCAGTCTGATACGTGTTCTGTCTCTAATGGATCCAGTCTGATACGTGTCCCTAATGGATCCAGTCTGATATGTGATGTGTGTCCTGTCTCTAATGGATCCAGTCTGATACGTGTCCTGGCCCTAATGGATCCAGTCTGATAGTTGATGCGTGTCCTGTCTCTAATGGATCCAGTCTGATAGTGTTCTGTCTCTAATGGATCCAGTCTGATGTGTTTCCTGTACCTCCAGGGATACAGCTGGTCGGAGAGGTTCAACAGCATACTTCAGCCTACTGACCGTGGGGCCAAGGATAGTACTGGTCTATGACATCACCAAGCAGGAAACGTTCGACGACCTGCCCAAGTGGATGAAGATGATCGACAAGGTAAAACGGATATTATCAATAACCTACTTTTTATTTTTTCTCCCTCCATTGTATCCAAACTATATATTGCTTGTTTTTTTTGTGTTTTTTTTTCCTGATCAGATTAATTTTATTTATGAAAATCTCAGGGCCTTATACATCATCATGGATTATCATTGATAACATAAATCATTATGTAGTACTAGGCACAAAGGACCAGCACGGAACACCACTGGGATGGGCCACATACCTCTCTTCTCCTCTCTGTTACTACAGAATATACGCTACCGTTCAAACGTTGGGGGTCACTTAGAAAATGGCCTTGTTTTTGGAAAAGAAAAGCCCCCAAAAAAATGTGTTTCATTAAAATAACATCAAATTGATCAAGAAATACAGAAATATTAAATACATGGTTAATGTTGTAAATGACTATTGTAGCTGGAAACGGCAGATTTTTAATAGATTATCTACATAGGCGTACAGAGCCCATTATCAGCAACCATCACTCTGTGTTCCAATGGCTCTTTGTGTTAGCGAATCCAAGTTTATCATTTTAAAAGGCTAATTGATCATTTGAAAAGCCTTTTGGCAATTATGTTAGCAAGCTAGAAACTGTTGTTCTGATTTTAAAGAAGCAATAAAACTGGCCTTCTTTAGACTAGTTGAGTATCTGGAGCATCAGCATTTGTGGGTTCGATTACAGGCTCAAAATGTCCAGAAACAAATAACTTTCTTCTGAAACTCGTCAGTCTACCTTCTTGTTCTGAGAGATGAAGACTATTCCATGCGAGAAATTGCCAAGAAACTGAAGATCTCGTACAACGTTGTGTACTACTCCTTCACAGAACAGCGCAAACTGACTCTAACCAGAATAGAAAGAGGAGTGGAGGCCCGGTGCACAATTGAGCAAGAAGACAAGTACACTAGAGTGTCTAGTTTGAGAAAGAGACGCCTCACAAGTCCTCAACTGGCAGCTTCATTAAATAGTACCCGCAAAACACCAGTCTCAAAGTCAACAGTGAAGAGGCGACTCCGGGATGCTGGCCTTCTAGGCAGAACTCCTCTGTCCAGTGTCTGTGTTCTTTTGCCCATCTTTAATCTTTTCTGTTTATTGGCCAGTCTGAGATATGGCTTTTTGTTTGCATCTCTTGCCTAGAAGAACATCCCGGAGTCGCCTCTTCACTGTTGACATTTAGACTGGTGTTTTGTTGGGTACTATTTAATGAAGCTCCAGTTTAGGACTTGTGAGGCGTCTCTTTCTCAAACTAGACACTCTAATGTACTTGTCCTCTTGCTCAGTTGTGCACCGGGGCCTCTCCCACTCCTCTTTCATTCTGGTTAGAGCCAGTTTGCGCTGTTCTGTGAAGGGAGTAGTACACAGTACACACCTCTCATCTCCTCTGTTACTGCAGTAACACACCTCTCATCTCTCTCCTCTCTGTCATTGGCCAGTATGCTTAGAAGAGGCAGAGCTGCTGCTGGTGGGGAACAAGCTGGACTGTGAGACAGACCGCATCATCACTAGACAGACTGCAGAGAGGGTGAGTCTAATACTGACCTAGAATCAGTTACCCTATCAGCATCATCATAACAGACTGCAGAGAGGGTGAGTCTAATACTGACCTAGAATCAGTTTACCCTATCGCATCATCACTCAAAAAGACTGCAGAGAGGGTGATTCTAATACTGACCTGAATCAGTTTACCCTATCGGCATCATCACTAGACAGACTGCAGAGAGGGTGAGTCTAATACTGACCTAGAATCAGTTTACCCTATCGGCATCATCACTAAACAGACTGCAGAGAGGGTGATCTAATACTGACCTAGAATCAGTTTACCCTATCGGCATCATCACTAGACAGACTGCGAGAGGGTGAGTCTAATACTGACCTAGAATCAGTTTCTATGGCATCATCACAAAAGATGAGAAGGTGAGTCTAATACTGATCTGGAATATTACATCGCATCTCATAGACGATGCAAGAGAGTATTAATACTGATTGTCAGTATACAAACTTAAGAAAAATGTCCAGCAGGCTTTCTTTACTTCTTCTAATCTTCACTGATGATTAGTTAACGGATTATTGTGTATACTGTACATGATCTCAAACCCGGGAAAATAATATTAGTTGACTCATAATTCTATGATTTTATAATTGGATTGATCGATTTGACTTTGGTATTATCTCGGTTCCCAGTTTACCTCGAGGATATCTGGGTTGCGTTTCTGCGAGGCCAGTGCCAAGGATAACTTTAACGTGGAGGAGTGCTTTCTAAAACTAGTGGACGACATTCTAAGCCAAAGGTGAGTAGGAATCCTCACTGTGGCTTTTTAGCCTATACGCCGCTTATTTTTTGTTGACCTGCGACCTACACTGAGTGGACAAAACATTAGGACACCTTCCCTTTTCCCCTCAGAACAGCCTCACTTCGTCGGGACATGGGACTCTACAAGGTGTGAAAGCGTTTCCAAGGGATGCTGGTCCATGTCGACTCCAATGCTTCCCACAGTTGTGTCAAGTTGGCTGTATGTCCTTTGGCTGGTGGAATTCTGGATACACAGGAAACTGTTGAGTGTTAAAAACCCAGCAGCGTTGCATGTTCTGAAAAACTTGAAAACTGGGTGCACCTGCACCTACTTACCCATAACCCCTGTTCAAAGGCACTTATAATATTTTGTCTCAAGGCTTAAACATCCTTCTTGTTTAACCTGTTCTCCCCCTTCATCTACACTGATTGAAGAGGATTTAACAGGTGACATCAATAGGTGATCATAACTTTCACCTGGATTCACCTGATCAGTCTGGTCATGGAAAGGCAGGTGTTCCTAATGTTTTGTCCACTCAGTGTATTAAAACCTGGTTCAGTCTGCTTTCCACCAGACACTGGGAGATGAATTCACCATTTCAGGCAGTGGGACATAACTA
>NW_019944116.1:39024-50137 GCF_002910315.2 Salvelinus sp. IW2-2015
GCAGTCTTTCACAACTTGACGTCTACAACTGCCCCCCCTACCCCACCACCATGGGCAGTCTCTCACAACCGTTGACGTCAACAGGACTGCCCCCTACCCCACCACCATGGGCAGTCCTGCTTCACAACGTTGACGTCAAAGACTGCCCCCCTACCCCCACCACATGGGGCAGTCTTGCCTCACAACTTGACCTCAACAGAAGCTGCCCCCCATACCCCACCACCATGGGGCCAGTCTGCTCACAACGTTGACGTCAACAGACTCCCTACCCCCACCTACCATGGGGCATCTTTCACAACGGTTACGTATACAGACTGCCCCCTCCTACCCACCACCATGGGGCAGTCTGTCACAACTTACGTTCAACAGACCTGCCCTACCCCGCAATACATGGAGCAGTCTGTTCACAACGTTGACGGTCACAGACTGCCCCCTACCCCCCCTACCAGCCAGTCCTTGCTCAACAAACGTTACGAACACTGCCCCAATACCATGAGCCAGGTCACCACACTTACGCACAGACCCCCTACCCCCAATACCATGGAGCAGTCTGACTCACCACATGACGTTAGACTGCCCCACCAAATACCATAGCATTGCAACTGCTCAAGCGAGCTGACTCCGACGCACATAACACGTGGTCTGCGGTGTGAGGCCAATTGGAGACTGCCAAAGTCCTCTAAAAATGACATTGGAGGCGGCTTATGGTAGGAGAAATTACACATTACATTTCTTGCAACACTCTGGTGGACATTCCTGATCAGCTGTTTATTCCTAGTCATGTGAAAATCCATATGATTAGGTCTAATTTATTTATTTCAATTGACTGATTTCCTCATAATGAACGTAACTCAGTTTAAAATCTTTTTTATTTAACCATTATTTAACTAGCAAGTCAGTTAAGAACAAATTCTTATTTTCAATGACGCCTAGGAACATGGGGTTAACTGCCTATTGTTCAGGGCAGAACGACAGATTTTTGACCTTGTCAGCTCGGGATTCATCTTGCAACCTTTCAGGTTACTAGTCCAACGCTCAAACCACTAGGCTACGCTGCGCCTCTAAAATTGTTGCACCGTTGCGTTTTTTTTTAAATATTTTTTTTGTTCAGTACATTATGTTTGAGTTCAATATGATATCTGTCTTGGGGCTTCTAGGGAGCATTTTCAGTCTACAAATGATTCGCCGTTATGATCTGCCCCCTGACCGTCCACTCAAGAAGAAATTAGCCCGTGGCTGAATGTAGTTTGATGACCCCTGACATACAACATTAAGTGACACCTCAGTCTACAGTAATCGACCGTTCTGTGCTGTTCAACTACCTTCTGCTGCACAGAATAGCTGTCCTTTTCATGCTACGGCTACACGACACCACAGATACTGTAGCTACACATACACTGATGTTGCCATGTAGGATGAGTGTGTGACTGCTACCTGGGCTGAGATGTGTTCATATCCCTCACTAATAACACAATTTGTTCTGTTTACCGACCTCGTCCCACTACTACCCTCATCCACTCCCAATCTCTGTGTCCCTACCTCCACCCATCCCTCGTCAGTTCAGGATGACTGTCTGCGTACTGGCTGTGTCATCATGTCTCGTGCTGACTGCCTCATCTCACCACCTGGTCTTGGCTGAGTCTCCATCACTGTGTATCAACCCTAACATCTCTTCTTTTTGTCTGTCAGCCCTAACCTCTGCTCTGTCTGTCTGTCAGCCCTAACCTCTGTCGTCAAGCCCTAACCTCTGTCTGTCAGTCAGCCCTAACCTCTGTCTGTCAGTCAGCCCTAACCTCTGTGTCTGTCACGCCTAACCTCTGTCTGTCAGTCAGCCCTAACCTCTCTGCTGTCACCCAACCTCTGTCTGTCAGTCACCCTAACCTCTGTCTGTCTGTCAGCCCTAACCTCTGTCTGTCAGTCAGCCCTAACCTCTGTCTGTCAGTCAGCCCTAACCTCTGTCTGTCAGTCAGCCCTAACCTCTGTCGTTCTGTCAGCCCTAACCTCTGTCTGTCAGTCAGCCCTAACGTCTGTCTGCAGCCCTAACCTCTGTCGCAGTCACCCTAACCTCTGTCTGTCTGTCAGCCCAACCTCCCCATGGAGGCCAACATCTAACCTTGCTCTGTCACTTCTGCTTCTCTACTGCTGCTCATACGCTGGCGGATTGACTGGCGGACTGATTGACTGACTGGCGGACTGATTGACTGACTGGCAGACGGACTGACTGACTGGCAGACTGACTGACTGACTGGCGGACGGACTGACTGGCGGCCGACGACTGACTGGCGACGGACTGACTGACTGACTGGCGGACGGCCTGACTGGCGGCCGGACTGACTGACTGGCTGGCCGGCCGGACGGACTGACTGACTGACTGCGGACGGCCTGACTGCGCCGGACTGACTGACTGACTGGCGGCCGGACTGACTGACTGACTGACTGGCGGCCGGACTGACTGACTGGCGGCCGACTACTGACTGACTGGCGCCGGACTGACTGACTGGCGCCGGATTGACTGACGGTCTGTTTACTCTGCACCATAGTTGACAAGATTTGTATATGGAAATCAATTCAATGACGTTCGTCAATTTCTACGTTGTTATTAGCTTTAACTAGGGCCTTGTTTTCCCAGGTCATGTCAGGTGACTTGGTCTGGAAAACCTCATGGCCCTAACTCATAGCTCCGCGTTCTGACTCATAGCTCCGGTCTGACTCATAGCTCCGGTCTGACTCATAGCTCGGTCTGATATGTGATGTGTCTTTGTCTCTAACTCATAGATCCAGTCTGATATGTGATGTTGTCCTGTCTCTAACTCATAGATCCAGTCTGATATGTGATGTGTGTCCTGTCTCTAACTCATAGATCCAGTCTGTGATTTGTGTCCTGTCTCTAACTCATAGATCCAGTCTGATATGTGTCCTTGTCTCACTCATAGATCCAGTCTGATATGTGATGTGTCCTGTCTCTAACTCAAGATCCAGTCTGATATGTGATGTGTCCTGTCTCTAACCATAAGATCCAGTCTGATATGTGATGTGTTCCTGTCTCTAACTCATAGATCCAGTCTGATATGTGATGTGTCCTGTCTCTAACTCATAGATCCAGTCTGATATGTGACGTGTCCTGTCTCTAACTAATCCAGTCTCATATGTGTCCTGTCTCTAACTAATCCAGTCTGATATGTGACATGTCCTGTCTCTAACTCATGGATCCAGTCTGATATGTGACGTGTCCCTAATGGATCCAGTCTGATATGTATGGTGTCCTGTCTCTAACTCATAGATCCAGTCTGATATGTGATGTGTGTCCTGTCTCAACTCATAGATCCAGTCTGATATGTGATGTGTGGTCCTGTCTCTAACTCATAGATCCAGTCTGAATATGTGATTGTCCTTCTCTAACTCATAGATCCAGTCTGATATGTGACGTGTCCTGTCTCTAACTAATCCAGTCTGATATGTGACATGTCCTGTCTCTAACTCATGATCCAGTCTGATATGTGATGTGTGTCCTGTCTCTAATGGATCCAGTCTGATACGTGTCCTGGCCCTAATGGATCCAGTCTGATATGTGATGCGTGTCCTGTCTCTAATGGATCCAGTCTGATARGTGTTCTGTCTCTAATGGATCCAGTCTGATGTGTTTCCTGTACCTCCAGGGATACAGCTGGTCAGGAGAGGTTCAACAGCATAACCTCAGCCTACTACCGTGGGGCCAAGGGAATAGTACTGGTCTATGACATCACCAAGCAGGAAACGTTCGACGACCTGCCCAAGTGGATGAAGATGATCGACAAGGTAAAACGGATATTATCAATAACCTACTTTTTATTTTTTCTCCTCCATTGTATCCAAACTTATATATTGCTGTTTTTTTTGTGTTTTTTTTCCTGATCAGATTAATTTTATTATGAAAATCTCAGGGCCTTATACATCATCATGGATTATCATTGATAACATAAATCATTATGTAGTACTAGGCACAAAGGACCAGCACGGAACACCACTGGGATGGGCCACATACCTCTCTTCTCCTCTCTGTTACTACAGAATATACGCTACCGTTCAAACGTTTGGGGTCACTTAGAAAATGGCCTTGTTTTTGGAAAAGAAAAGCCCCCCCAAAAAATGTGTTCATTAAAATAACATCAAATTGATCAGAAATACAGAAATATTAAATACATGGTTAATGTTGTAAATGACTATTGTAGCTGGAAACGGCAGATTTTTAATAGATTATCTACATAGGCGTACAGAGMCCCATTATCAGCAACCATCACTCCTGTGTTCCAATGGCTCTTTGTGTTAGCGAATCCAAGTTTATCATTTTAAAAGGCTAATTGATCATTTGAAAAGCCTTTTGCAATTATGTTAGCACAGCTGAAAACTGTTGTTCTGATTTTAAAGAAGCAATAAAACTGGCCTTCTTTAGACTAGTTGAGTATCTGGAGCATCAGCATTTGTGGCGTTCGATTACAGGCTCAAAATGTCCAGAAACAAATAACTTTCTTCTGAAACTCGTCAGTCTACTCTTGTTCTGAGAGATGAAGACTATTCCATGCGAGAAATTGCCAAGAAACTGAAGATCTCGTACAACGTTGTGTACTACTCCCTTCACAGAACAGCGCAAACTGACTCTAACCAGAATAGAAAGAGGAGTGGAGGCCCCGGTGCACAATTGAGCAAGAAGACAAGTACACTAGAGTGTCTAGTTTGAGAAAGAGACGCCTCACAAGTCCTCAACTGGCAGCTTCATTAAATAGTACCCGCAAAACACCAGTCTCAAAGTCAACAGTGAAGAGGCGACTCCGGGATGCTGGCCTTCTAGGCAGAACTCCTCTGTCCAGTGTCTGTGTTCTTTTGCCCATCTTTAATCTTTTCTGTTTATTGGCCAGTCTGAGATATGGCTTTTTGTTTGCATCTCTGCCTAGAAGAACTCCCGGAGTCGCCTCTTCACTGTTGACATTTAGACTGGTGTTTTGTGGGTACTATTTAATGAAGCTGCCAGTTTAGGACTTGTGAGGCGTCTCTTTCTCAAACTAGACACTCTAATGTACTTGTCCTCTTGCTCAGTTGTGCACCGGGGCCTCCCACTCCTCTTTCAATTCTGGTTAGAGCCAGTTTGCGCTGTTCTGTGAAGGGAGTAGTACACAGTACACACCCTCTCATCTCCTCTGTTACTGCAGTACACACCTCTCATCTCTCTCCTCTCTGTCATTGGCCAGTATGCTTCAGAAGAGGCAGAGCTGCTGCTGGTGGGGAACAAGCTGGACTGTGAGACAGACCGCATCATCACTAGACAGACTGCAGAGAGGGTGAGTCTAATACTGACCTAGAATCAGTTTACCCTATCAGCATCATCACTAGACAGACTGCAGAGAGGGTGAGTCTAATACTGACCTAGAATCAGTTTACCCTATCGGCATCATCACTAAACAGACTGCAGAGAGGGTGATTCTAATACTGACCTAGAATCAGTTTACCCTATCGGCATCATCACTAACAGACTGCAGAGAGGGTGAGTCTAATACTGACCTAGAATCAGTTTACCCTATCGGCATCATCACTAACAGACTGCAGAGAGGGTGATTCTAATACTGACCTAGAATCAGTTTACCCTATCGGCATCATCAACAGACAGACTGCAGAGAGGGTGAGTCTAATACTGATCTGGAATCAGTTGATGGGAAAAACCTTCTCCAAGAAGAAATGTCCCAAGCCAGGGCTTTCTTTACTTCTTCTAATCTTCACTGATGGATTAGTTAACGGATTATTGTGTAGTACTGTACATGATCTCAAACCCCGGGAAAATAATATTAGTTGACTCATAATTCTATGATTTTATAATTGATTGATCGATTTGACTTTGGTATTATCTCGGTTCCCAGTTTACCTCGAGGATATCTGGGTTGCGTTTCTGCGAGGCCAGTGCCAAGGATAACTTTAACGTGGAGGAGTGCTTTCTAAAACTAGTGGACGACATTCTAGCCAAGGTGAGTAGGAATCCTCACTGTGCTTTTTAGCTATACGCCGCTTATTTTTTGTTGACCTGCGACCTACACTGAGTGGACAAAACATTAGGAACACCTTCCCCTTTTYCCCTCAGAACAGCCTCACTTCGTCGGGACATGGGACTCTACAAGGTGTTGAAAGCGTTTCCACAGGGATGCTGGTCCATGTCGACTCCAATGCTTCCCACAGTTGTGTCAAGTTGGCTGTATGTCCTTTGGCTGGTGGACCATTCTGGATACACAGGAAACTGTTGAGTGTTAAAAACCCAGCAGCGTTGCAGTTCTTGACACAAACTGGTGCACCTGGCACCTACTACCATACCCCATTCAGAGGCACCTACCACCATACCCTGTTCAAAGGCACCTACTACCATACCCCGTTCAAAGGCACTTAAATATTTTGTCTCAAGGCTTAAACATCCTTCTTTAACCTGTCTCCTCCCCTTCATCTACACTGATTGAAGAGGATTTAACAGGTGACATCAATAGGTGATCATAACTTTCACCTGGATTCACCTGATCAGTCTGTCATGGAAAGAGCAGGTGTTCCTAATGTTTTGTCCACTCAGTGTATTAAAACCTGGTTCAGTCTGCTTTCCACCAGACACTGGGAGATGAATTCACCTTTCAGCAGGACAATAACCTAAAACACATGGCTTAAATTGTATTTTTTCCTCATCAATCTACACACAATACCCCATAATGATAAAGCAAAAACAGTTTATTTTATTTTTATGTTTTGCTCATTTATTAAACTGATAACTAATTTACATAAGTATTCAGACCCTTTACTCAGTACTTTGTTGAAGGACCTTTGGCAGCGATTACAGCCTCCAGTCTTATTGGGTATGACGCTACAAGCTTGCCACACCTGTATTTGGGGAGTTTCTCCCATTCTTCTCTGCAGATCCTCTCAAACTGTCAGGTTGTATGGGGAGCGTTGCTGCACAGCTATTATCAGGTATCTCCAGAGATGTTCGATCGGGTTCAAGTCCGGGCTCTGGTTGGGCAACTCAAGGACATTCAGAGACTTGTCCCGAAGCCACTCCTGCGTTGTCTTGGCTTTGTGCTTAGGGTTGTTGTCCTGTTGGAAGGTGAATCTTCAACCCAGGCTGAGGTACTGAGCGCTCTGGAGCAGGTTTTCATCAAGGATCTCTCTGTACTTTGAAGAAAGAAAGAAGAGAGAATCTTGTTTCTCATAGTCAGAGTTCTTTAGGAGCCTTTTGGCAAACTCCAAGCACGTTTCAAACTTCTTCCATTTTTAAGAATGATGGCGGCCACTGTGTTCTTGGGGACCTTCAATGCTGCAGACATTTGTTGGTACCCTTCCCCAGATCTGTACCTCGTCACAATCCAATATCCCAGAGCTCTACAGACAATTCCTTCAACCTCATGGCTTGTTTTTTTTTGTCAGAAATGCACTGTTAACTGTGGGACCTTATATAGACAGGTGTGTGCCTTTCCAAATCATGTCCAATCAATTGAATTTACCACAGGTGGACTCCAATCAAGTTGTAGAAACATCTCAAGGATAATCAATGGAAACAGGAAGCACCTGAGCTCAATTTCGAGTCTCATAGCAAAGGGTCTGAATACCCATGTAAATAAATGAGCAGAAATGTTTTCGCTTTGTCATTATGGGGTATTGTGATGTCATTATGGGGTATTGTGATGTCATCATGGGGTATTGTGTGTAGATTGATGAGTCTTATTAGCTGTATGTTTTCAATGCAATTTATGAACAGTTTGTATGCATGTCACCCACCCTCTTTGAAACACTTGTTTAAAAGGGCATTTTAATCACTATTGTTTCATTAGTCTACTTTTTGATTTGAAAAAATCAAATGGATTCTATTTAATCCATTTTAGAATAAGGCTGTAACGTAACAAAATGTGGAAGAAGTCAAGGGGTCTGAATACTTTCTGATAGCACTGCACATTTATATTTGGGATTCCATTTAGTCCCCCCCTGGTATTTAGTGTGCATGTAAAAAAAGTACCTATTTCCTGTATTTCATATAGTTTCCTATAATATTGTTTTAATGTGTTCCTATAGCTTCCCTCCCCATTTCCTATAACTGTACCCGTTGTTATAGTCTACAATYTGTACAGGGACTTCAAGACGTATTCACACCCCTTGATATATTCCACATTTTGTTGTTAGTCTGAATTCAAAAAATGGATTTATTTTTTTATTTTTTTTGTCTCCACCCATCTATACACAAATTGAAAATACACAGTGAAAACATGTCTTTTAGCAAATTTTATTGACAATGAAATACAGAAATATCTCAGTCACATAACTATTCAAACCCCTTTTTGCTACGACTCTCCAAATTGAGTTCAGGTGGATCCAATGTCCTTTGATCATTCTTGAGATGTCACTACAACTTGATTGGAYTCCAACCTGTGGCCAATTCAACTGTTCGGATATGATTTACAAAGAAACACACCTGTCTATATAAAGGTCCCACAGTTGACAGTGGATGTCAGAGCAGAAACTATACCATGAAGTCCAAGGAACTGTCTGTAGATCTCAGAGATAAGAGTTGTGATGAGGCATATGTCTGGGGAGGTTATAAAAGGTTAAGGTTATTAAACTATTTCTAGTGTTGAACATTTCCAAGAGCACAGTGGTCTCCATGAAAAAAACATGGATCTACCCAGACTGCATAGAGATGTCCAACCAAACTGAGCAACCGGGCGAGCAGCGCCTTGGTCAGGGAGGCGAGAGAAGCACCTTGATCAGGGGAGTCGAGAGAAGCACCTTGATCAGGGAGGCGAGAGAAGCACCTTGATCAGGGAGCCACCTTGATCAGGGAGGCACCTTGGTCAGGGGAGTCGAGCGGCGCCTTGGTCAGGGGAGTCGAGCGGCGCCTTGGTCAGGAGTCGCGCGCCGTCCTGGTCAGGAGTCGAGCGGCGCCTTGGTCAGGGGAGTCGAGCAAGAGCCCAATGACCACCCAGCCAATGAACTCTGCAGAACTCTTCTGTCAGAGATGGGAGAACCTGCCAGAAGGACAACAGTCTCTAGAGCACTTCACCAATCTGGGCTTTATGGGAGTGTGGCCAGACGGAAGCCTCTCCTGAGAAAAAGGCACAAGACAACACGCCTGGAGTTTTCACAAAGGCCTGTGAAAGATTGAGCAAAAGGCAAAAGATTCTGTGGTCTGTGGAGACAAACATTTTACTCATTGGCCAAGAATGCAAAGCGCTATGTCTGGAGAAACCAGGCACAGCTCATCACCCTTCTAACACCATCTCTACCGTGAAGCATGGTGGTGGCTGTGTAACAGTACTCTTCCTGCGTTGTGTACAATCAATCGTCGACACGAACTCCAACTTGTAGCACCAGTCATGGAGATTTATTCTGATAGGAACAGCACAAAATTGCACGTCATGCAATGCACGGCTCACCATCCATACCCTGCACTCACGCACTGTACAAAATATACAACCCCCACCCCCCAGCAGACACAGTAAGTTGCTAGCTAGTATTAGCGGGAATTCTCTACAACAAAATGCACAACAAATATTCACCAAAAAACGTTGCATCTTATGTGTGATGTTCGAATAACATTTACAAACAAGTTGATATAAATTGTACATTTAAATCATCACTTGGGAGTATAAAAATCACTTTTGACGTACAGTAATTGATATAAATTGTACATTTAAATCATCACTTGGGAGTATAAAAATCACTTTTGACGTACAGGGCTTTACATCCAACAACTCACCGCTGGTTTGGTGCTTGTTCACTGGGACGGTTCTGACTGAAACATCCTCCCTCGTAAGCTACGCAAACCAGCCAATAAGATGCCATGTTGAGGAGGTGAAGGCAAGACAAAACTATAACCAAAAACCCATTGGCTTAACAATAAAGTGGCAAGGGGAATCACCAATATAACCCTGTTACAGCAGCATCATGCTATGGGGATGCTTTCAGCAGCAGGGACTGGGAGACTAGTAAGGACAGAGGGAACAATGAATGGAGCCGAATACAGGCAACAATGAATGGAGACAAATACAGGCAAATCCTTGCTGAGAACCTGCTTCAGAGAGCAAACGACCTTAGACTGGGGCTAAGATTTACGTTCCAACAGGACAATGACCCCATGAACACAGCCAAAGCAATGTTGGAATGGCTTCAGAACAACAATGTGAAAGTCCTTGAGTGGCCCAGCCAAAGCCCAGACTTGAATCCCATTGAAATTTTGTGGAAAGACTTGAAGATTGCTGTTGACCGTCACTCCCCATTTTAACTTTAAGAGAATCTGCAAGGGAGAAAATCCCCAAACCCAGACGTGCACAGCTGAGTCACACACCCAATGTGCTTCAACAAAGTATTCAGTCGGGTGTGAATACTTATGTAAAATGATATATATATTTCTGTATTTCATTTTAAATAAATTTGCTAACATTTCTAAAAACATGTTTTCACTTTGTCATAATGGGGTATTGTGTGTAGATGGGTGAGCATTTTTTATTTATTTTTTTAATCCATTTTTAATTCAGGCTAACACAACAAAATGTGGAATACGTCAAGGAGTACGAATACTTTTCTGTTTGCTCTATATATGTAGTATTTTAATAGTCGTAATAAACTGGGTGGTTCCAGCCCTGAATGCTGATTGGCTGACAGCTGTAGTATATCAGTCCGTATACCACGCGTATGACAAAACATGTATTTTTACTGCTCTAATTACGTTGGTTACCAGTTTATAACAGCAATGAGGCACCTCTGGGGTTTGTAGTATATGGCCAATATACCACGGGTAAGGGCTGTATCCAGGCACTCTGCGTTGCGTCGTGCTTAAGAACAGCCCTTAGCCGTGGTATATTGGCAATTTACCACACCCCCTCCGGGCCTTATTGCTTAATTCTACCCTTCTAATACTGGTAAGTCATTTTGTATATTCCACACCACCTGAGGCACTAATCATGACTTGCCTGTTAACTTCCTATTCTGTCTTCTGGTCACCAGATGCCTCTAGAGATTCCCACCAGGAAGCTCTCCAACAGCATCCTGTCTCTGCAGCCTGAACCAGAAGTGCCTCCCGAGCTCAACCCGCCACGCATGCACTGTTGCTGAGATGACTCAACTC